>NC_067163.1:53743762-53858762 GCF_903995435.1 Acomys russatus
CATGATTATGTTATGACTCTAATTGGACTTGAATAATTTATGTTTAATAAAACATTTTTTCTGGTTGTATCTCATGCATACTGCAATCAGTATACTATCAATAAATTGTCTTTGGTACAAAATGTACTATTTTCATTGTGTGATACAGTAAAACAGCTATTAAATTTTGAAACCTCCTGAGTCTAACTTGTTAGTACATTCTAAATTAAACAGATCACAAAATTTTCTTTCCTTGTTTTCAATATAAAAAGAGGCCAAAACATTTGCATATGAAATATATTATCTGTCATGAAATACTTATCTTCAAAGCCCATTTCAGCAGGCCACATTTATTCAATCATGCTGTCAGACTGTGAAAGGAAATTTAGTGACAATTTTATTTAAGAACATTGTCATCCTGGTTCTGGAAAAACAATTCGGCCACTACTTCTGCCAAGGATATGAGAAAGCCCAAAGCCAGTTATGCAGATTCATTCCAGCAACAACCCGGACTCAGATGGACTCCGACGTCATTCAAGGACGCGTCTGTAATGACTTTCTTCTACTGTGCCCATTTCTGTAATTGTGCATTTAAAAGGGAAAGTTATATATTTTTTTTCATCGCATTTAACACCAGGAAGAAGATAATGAGACTCAGGGGTGGTTGTTTCGATGATAACAGTGAGATGGTTAGAAATTTGGATGGAGAAATGCCATTTTCCCCATGGGGAAAATTATTTTTCTGGCAGCCTCATTTCTCTCATTCAATTGTCTTGGTTAGTGCTAATGATGTGCAATATTAAAAATATTTTATGATTATGTGACAAAAGTTCTGCAGGCTTTGGGTTTGTAAACAGCAAATAAATAATGCTAACTTGACTCTGAGCTGTGGGGATAATAGATGCAAGATGCACACAGGGCAGATGTAAAGCGTCAAAGATTTCCTTCACAGTTTTAATACAGCCCATTGCCCTTTTCATATACCCTAAAAGCAGCTGAACAATAACTGCTTACCCTATGTATCTATTTTATCATGGTTTCTACAGTACTCTGCTCCCTTTAAACAAACAAACCAAAACCCACAAGCAAGTAAGGGAGGAATACATTTGCATTTTTGACCAGCTTTTATCTTCATTTCCATCAAAGGATTGTGCAGCCACATGCTCTTCTGTCTAAGCCAAAGGCACGAGAGTTCTTCTGTCCTAGCTTGTGAAAAGCCTTGAATCCTTTGTCTTGGATCCTTGTCTTGAATTAATAGATAAGACAAACTGATACTGAATTTAAAAATAGCTACAGAACTAAAATAAAAACAAGTGAATTGGAAAATCAAATTGCTACAATGTATGACCTTACATTCTTTTCTTCTATTATCAATGCTACAGAGATTATTTAATAAATAATTTGTACAGCTAAATTTTTAGGTCATATTTAAGGAGCTGCATCTAGTTGTTTGCTGGGTAGTATAGTGGTTTGAACGAACATGGCCCCCATAGGCCTAAAGGGAGTGACACTATTAGGCGGTGTGGCCTTGTTGGGCAGATGTGGCCATGTTGGAGGAAGTGTGTCACTGGGGGGCGGGCTTTGAGGTCTCAGCAGCTCAATCCAGAGCCAGTGTCAGTCTCTTTTCCAGCTGCCTGCCAATCCAGATGTAGAATTCTCAGCTACTTCTCCAGCACCCTGTCTGCCTGTGTGCCACCATGCTTCCCACCATGACAGTGATGGATTAAACTTCTGAAACGGTAAGCCAGCCCCCAAACAAATGTTTTCCATTTAGGAGTTGCTGTGGTCATGCTGTCTCTTCACAGCTGTAGAACCCCAACTAAGACAGACTATGCAGGACTTCTTATAGAATGTTCTTTAGTTGGGTGGAGGATGGATGTATCATTTAGAAAGGCTGTAGGCAATTGCTGAATTATCTCTGACACAACCAGGTGATGTTCTAAAGTCTTGTGCATCATCCTTGCTAATGACTCACTCTACAGTATAAGGGAGATCAAGAACTGAACCTGATTTTGTTTTAAGAAGGCACACAGTTGGGAAGGTAAGGGCATGGATCTGGGAGGAGTTTGGAGAGTGAATGAAATGACTATGATGAAAATACATTGGATTAAATCCTCAAAGAACTAAGAAAAACTATAAAAATAAAAAATACAAAGAAAAATTGTAGGATTAAAAAAAAAAAGAAAAAGATACTTAAAAATGTTTAAGGCTAACATCTCTAGGTTTGGATTCCACATTTGTAGGAAACTAAACAAAGGCTATATATATATATATTTCTTAATGGTTGGGAGATCTGTGGGTATGTAAATTATAAATTAAATTATAATTATGTCATGGTCCTCTTTCTTTTTCCTACCTCCAACCCCTTCCACGTACCCAAGCCCCCACCTGATGCCTACTCTCAAATTCATGGCCTCTGGCATCTTTTTTAAAAATATATTTTCCTACAAATGCAATCTTCTCATTCTGTATACTGTTACTTGTATGAACATTCTTTTATGTTTATGGACTTTTTAAAAACTAATGTTGTGTCTAAGCCTTGAAGAATAGGTACATTTTCATCTTGTAGAGGAGATAAGGGTGCTTCAAAGTGGAAGCAGAAGAAGAAAGACTCTTCGGTGCATGACAGAAAGTACCTGAAAATGGAGGCAGAAAGGCGCCTGTGGATGGGTTAAGAGAGCCTTGAGTATAGGCAGGGGGGGTTCGACATTATGTAAGCCAAGAGGAACCCAAAGGTAATCTTCATTGTCTTCATGTGCGAAGAAAAGTGTCCTGTGTTTTACTAGCAGTCCCCAGGAGTATGGTGACAGACAAGGGAAATAAACTGAGAAAACATGCACACTACCGAAGTACAGCAGCTGTTGTAAGATTCCAGGAACAAGGACGGAAGCATGAGCCAACGCAATAATGATCCTACTGAAAAGGCAAATGTGCCCTACTTAATTGAGTAATTATTAAGTTACTCTCCCTCTGCGCCTATATTTGCTCAGTTTTCTTTAGAAATTCACACTTATTCATGCTGGTGGAATGAAAGGAATACTAGGTACAGCCATGTGACAAGGCACTTCACCTTTCTGTATGATACTATAAAACTGTACTTAATTGGCATCCTTGAGCTGAGGAAATGGTGGCCCGGAGGATGGTGAGTCACCTTGCCTGAGCTCATGTCTCTATGAACTCCAAATAGATGACATCTAAAGGAGCCACACACAGTCTCACAAACTGCTGCCAAATTCCACCAAAGAAGACATTTGTGAGACACGATCATCATGAGTGTTTGAGATCACCTAGTCATGGACACGTTTTACAGAGTTCTCTGTGAGCTTTCAGGTCACAGGAGGAAAACTGCAGAACAGAACTTTGGAGGTATACGCTGATTTGGATTTACAAGAAATGGCTCTGAGGGGCCTGAGGCTCAAAAACCAACACAACAGAGAAAGACTTCGTTAGGAAGGTCTCGGCTTGGGGACGTATCTAATTAACAAAGAAAATAGTTCAGAATGCTATTTTTCAGAAGCATACTTGGATCCATTGTTCCAAATATTCCCACAGGGCTCACACTCTGAATCCCAGGACTAATTCAAATATCATAGGCAATTACAGTCCTAGCAAGTGCCTAATTAATTAGAAGAAATGGGGCAGGAGGGGAAACAGTGCAAATGCCATCTTTACAAAGCATGCTCTCATTGATGCCTTTAGAAGTTGTCTGGGTGCTGCCTCTAAAGGGTCTCTACGTGCCATGCTAAGAAGACACTGCAAAGCAGTGTGAAGAAAGCCTCCATGAACGAGGCTGTGCAAGAAGATTTCTGAGACCTTCTGAGACAACTCCAAGTAAACAAGACACGAGTCTTGTAATCTCTGTTCCTCCATAACACGGCTCATTCTTGAAACGTGCTTCCATGCTCCTCCCAGGTACCGAGGATAGACGCGAGCTTACTTCAGACTGTTCCGTACAGCTGGCTGCTGTTGTTTGTTTATAGAAGCCCCTGTGGAAAGACATATGTTTGTCAGGTGCAGCTTGTTGTTGTGACTGCACTCAGGCGACTCTTCTTAGCCCTCAGAGTATAAACTGTCTGATGCTCCGAATAAAGCTGGCCATTGAATGAGACTTTAGCCTGACTCATTTTTAGGCCTTGCTCTTCCAGGTCCGTGCTGCCAGTAAGGACAGGAAACAGTGGAAGAAGAAGCATGCTCTGGTTTGTGTCCACTTGCCCTGCGCTTGAGTGTCTAAGAAGCCTACATTAGCTACTTTTCTCTTTACTGGAACAAAATGTTCCAGAACAGCAGCATAACTTCAAGGAGGAAGGCAATGTCTTGACTCACAGTTTGAGGAGTCAGCCCAGAGCTGTGGGGAAGGCATGGCAACAGGACCTTGGGACAGCTGCTTACGTTCAGTCTGAAGAGAGGAAGTAAAGAATGCTGAAAAAAAAAAAAGCCCACTTCCTGTTGTTTATTCAGGAAGGATTTTTCTCCATCAATTAATTCAATCTAGAAATGCTTTCACAGACTTGCCTAGAGGTTTGTATCCCGGAACACTCCAGGTACCACTAAGCTGTCAATGAACATAAACTATCAGAGCGCTCTGATGCACAATGTTCCATGAGGGAAAAGGAGATAGATATATATATATATATATATTTTTTTTTTTTTTTTTTTTTTAAAGGGAAAAAAGATCTCTTCAGAGACTTCCCAGTTTGGTGACATGTTCAGTTCTCTTGGAAAACACAATGCATACTTTTATTAAGTATGCATTGGCTCGGGTTTTCTATTTGGCGGGCCCTGATCATTTAAGACAGAGTTTTACTGTGTAGTTCAGTTTGGCCTGAAGCTATCTGGCTTGAAACTGATGACAGTCCTCCTGATGAAGTCCCCAACAGCCAACTACACATACCTTCTGAAAGGCTTGTAGATTCAGGTCTTGGATCTCCTCATAATGTGCCACAGTAGAAGACTTCTAGAGAGAGTTCCCAGTTTATTATAATGCTCAATTCACTGGAGAAAAAAAAGCAAATGGATCAAGGGCATCTCAGAGAAATCACATTCTGGGCAGCAAGGTGATGGCTCAGCTGGTAACACTTTGAACATGAGGACCAGATTTTGAATTCCCAGAACCATGGAGTCATAGCATGGGCTCAGCAGCCCACCTATAATCACAGGGCATCCCTGAAACAAGAAGGCTAACCAGAATAGCCACATCACAGAGATCTGGGTTAAGTGAGAGAGCCTGTCTCAACATAAAATATGGAGAGAGATGGAAGAAAACAATGGACATCATCCTTAAACCTCTGCATGTCTATACAGATGTGCATGCGTCAGACAGAGAACACATATACATTTCACACACACACACACACACACACTTCTAATCCATGCTCATGAGTCCCAAACAGGCACCATGAAATGGGGCATATTTCTCAAGTTCCCATCTTGGCCAAGTGCCTGATTTACTGGGAAAACACACTTTAGAATGCACCATTGAAGACTCATGTTTGGATGCATGATTCTATAGGCCTCACATGTGCCATGTTGTGCCACCTTTGCAAAGAACCATGACAGACACCTTTACTGGAAACTTGAAATTAAGAAAAATATCCACTTCATATCGAGTCGAAGACCCAGATATGAATCCACACACATATGGTCACTTGATTTTTGACAAAGAAGCCAAATCCATTCAATGGAAAAAGGATAGCATCTTCAACAAATGGTGCTGGTCTAACTGGAGGTCTATGTGTAAAAAAATGAAACTGGACCCATATTTGTCACCTTGCACAAAACTCAAATCCAAGTGGGTCAAAGACCTCAACATAAAACCAGAGACACTAAGTCACTTAGAAGAAAAAGTGGGGAAGAGCCTGGAACATACTAGCACAGGAGACAACTTCCTGAACAGAACACCAACAGCTCAGGCCTTAAGGTCAACAATTAATAAATAGGACCTCATGAGGCAGAGAAGCTTCTGTAAGGCAGGAGACACTATCAAGAGAACAAAGCAACAGCCTACAGATTGGGAGAAGATCTTCACCAACCCTACATCTGATAAAGGTCTAATATCCAAAATATATAAAGAACTCAAGAAATTAAACACCACCACACCAAATAACCCAATTGAGAAATGGGGCTTGGAACTAAACAGAGGATTCTCAACAGAGAAATATCAAATGGCTGAGAAACACTTAAAGAAATGCTCAACCTCCTTAGTCATCAGGGAAATGCAAATCAAAACAACTCTGAGATTCCACCTTACACCCATCAGAATGGCTAAGATAAAAAATTCAAGCGACACCACATGCTGGCAAGGATGTAAAGAGAGAGGAACACTCCTTCTTTGCTGGTGGGAATGCAAACTAGTACAGCCACTTTGGAAATCTATCTGGTGCTATCTCAGAAAACTGGTAATAGGGCTTCCTCAAGACCCAGCTATTCCACTCCTTGGAATATACCCAGAAGATGCTCCAGCATACAACAAGAATATTTGCTCAACCATGTTCATAGCAGCCTTGTTCATAATAGCAGAACATGGAAACAGCCTAAGTGTCCCTCAGTAGAAGAATGGATAAAGAAACTGTGGTACATATACACTATGGAATACTACTCAGCTATTAAAAACAAGGAATTCCCAAAATTTGTGGACAAATGGATTGTTCTAGAAATGATCATAATTAATGAGTTAACCCAGAGGCAGAAAGAGTCAAATGGTATATACTCACTTATATCTGCATACTAGCCCAAGGGGCATGTCCCATGAAAGCCTTCACTTACCAGGAAACTGGGACAGAGGGGAGGACATCCTATTGGGACTCTAGAGGAGAGAAGCACGGGAGAATAGCAAAGTACAAGGATCCAGGGGGTCCTAGAAACCTACTAGAAGAACATTATGATAGGCAGATTTGGGTCCAGGGGTCCTGCTCAAACTAAGGCACCAGCCAAGGATAATACAGGCGGTAAACTTTAAACCCCTACCCAGATCTAGCCAATGGACAGAACATTCTCCACAGTTGAGTGGAGAGTGGGATATGACTTTCACACGTACTCTGGTGCCTCACATTTGACCATGTCCCCTGGAGGGGGAGACCTGGTGGCACTCAGAGGAAGGACAACAGGTTACCAAGAAGAGACTTGATACCCTATGAGCATATACAGGGGGAGGTAATCCCCCTCAGGAACAGCCATAGGGGAGGGGAGTAAGGGGAAAATGGGAGGGAGGGAGGAATGGGAGGATACATGGGATGGGATAACCATTGAGATGTAACAAGAATAAATTAATAATAAAAAATTAAAAAAAAATAAATACAGGTCAAATAAAAAAAAAAAAGAAAGAAAGAAAAATAGCCACTTCATTGTAGAAATATCCACTTCCACTGTAGAATGGAATACAGGAATAAAACAGGTTAATGCTGTTGTGTTGTTGTTGTTGTTGTTGTTGTTGTTGTTGTTGTTGTTGTTCTTCTTCTTCTTCTTCTTCTTCTTCTTCTTCTTCCTCTTCTTCTTCTTTTTAAGATAAGGTTTTATCACCTTGGCTGGCCTGGAACTTGCTGTGTAGGCCAGGATGCCCTCTGTTTCCTTAGCACTGAAATTAAAGGAGTGCACCTCATTTACATTTTTAAGATAATTTTGTTTTTTTATATTATGATATAAAAATACACCATTTCCCCTCTTCCTTTTCCTCCCAGGACTAATGAGGTCTTGGATCTTGTGGGAGAACCTACAACTGCCACTTTACTAAGCCAACACTACAACATAAATATTTATCTTTACACCCACAGATTAGTTTTCACCCATCATCAAAGAAAATTATCTTTACCACAAAGACCATTAACAGAAAATTCCCAAAAATTGGAGTTGTAGAACCAAAACCCAACTAATACATGTATAGTGCAGTTATTGCACCTAAGAATTGGAGATCACTGTAGAAGAGAGGTCAGGAAGAATGTAGCAGCCATAACAGGAAGCTGGCTGGAAGATTGTGTTCACTAGGAAATATCAGAGAAGCTTTGCCCATGAAGTCACTGCACACACATGGAGAGACACCGACGGTATACCAACTTGGAAAGGGGAAAGCTTTGGCAACCTCAACCACACAACCACAGGTAACTAAGGATGCTGAGCATAGGAATGCATCTTTAAAGAACCATTACTGCCATGAATGCTTTCTTCCTGGCATGGCGTGGATGTTGCATCTATGAACATGGGCATCATTACTGCCATGAATGCTTTCTTCCTGGCATGACGTGGATGTAGCGTCTATGAACATGGCACAGGACTAGCACAGGACAAGCTCTATCAGCATTCTCTCAGATGAGGAAGGAGACTCATGACTCCCCTAGTCTGCCTGAGAAGATGTAATAGCTGCTGAGGAAGAAGAAGCCAGAATCCTCAGTGTTATACCCACCAGTAAGTTGCCTTGGTTTAGTAAATAAGCCCCACCTAGACTCAAGCAAGCAACCTTAATGAACTGCAATGGGGCACAAAAAAGAGATGATGTAAGGATAGATATTTATTGGGAAGAAGATGTCTAGAGGAGAGATAATAAGAAGTTATAAAAAAAAAGAAGTTACATATGTGTGCATATACATATATGCATATACATATATTTACATTGGTGGAATCCAATGTAGTACAAAATATGAGTCAGAAATACATAAATATTTTATAGTATATATAATATACCACATAGAGTATATTATATAATATGTAATATGTGTTATAATCACATTAATTATTATTATATTAATGATATTTATTATGATATAATATATTAAATAATTATAATTACATATTATATATTTCAGACTCATGTTTTGTACTACATTGGATTCTACTGAACATTTAAAGAACAACTGATATTCCAAAACTCTTCCAAAAACACAGTGGTAGTTTATTTTATTTGGACTAGCAATACACTGATATGAAAAGCAGTCAAGGAAAGAAAAATGTAAAATTACAGCAAAACTCCCTGATGAACAATACTGAAAAAATTTTCAGCAAAATACTAGTGAAGTAAGCTGAATTACAGTGAAAATAATACCGAACCATGGTGGGAAAATTTCTGAAAAGGGATGGTACTTCAAATACACAGATAATGAATGTGCCATGCCACGTTTAACAGAATAAAGAATAAAACTCATATTATTGCCCCAGTAAAAAAATGATTTGACAAAGTTTAACACGCAATTTTATAGTAATATCCCTCAATACATTATGAGCAGAAGCAATGTACCTCACTACAATAGTCTGTATATTATGACCCACAGCTAATATGCATGTCATTAAAACTTTAATAGTTTTCCTAGAATATCAACATGTCTGGTATGCCCAGGGTATCAACTTTCACCCAGCACAGAGTAGACTGGAAGTCCAAGCCCAAGGAATTAGGCAGGGAAAAGAAACGGGCATCCAAAGAAAAAAGGAAGACTGAAAGTTATCTCACTGGAAACACTGAAGATTTCTCATACACAGTTATCTATTAGGGTTGATGAATTCAGTAAAGCTAAAGAATACAAATCAACACACACAAGTATCAATAGCATTTCTGTATACAATCAATAAAATTTTAACACAGAAATAGGAAACAATCCAATTCTCAATATATTTAGTCAAAATATCTATTCCATTAGGAATTCATTTAACCTCAAAAGACAGAGGTTATCTATGTACTAGAAACTATGAAATGTTGCTGAGATTCTGTAATATATATATATATGTATCATACACAAACACACACAGATATATGATATTCTATATTCATGAGTTGGAAAAATCAATATTGTAATATGCCAATGTGACACTTGATGATCTTATCACAATTTTATTTTTCGTATGTATGTAATATGAGGAATTTGTGTGAAACCATAAAAGATCCCAAATAGACAATCCTCAAAGTGAAGAAGAAATTTGAAGGCTTTATACTCTTGATTCAAAATATATTAATCAAAACAGCATGATGCCAGCATAAAAGAGACTAATGTAAAGATTTATAAAGGCCATAAATAAATGTTCTTCACATGTTACAAAACATCATAATCTACCACAAAATTGCATAATTTCCTTTTAGTAAAAGACATTTCTTAGAACATGCTTTGTACACTGCATAAAAGGCCCTTGGATTTTAGTGAATGGTTGTGGTATTCAGTCTCTGATGAAAACAAATAGTGATGAGAAAGATCACTAAAAGCTATCTGAATATACTTTACAAACTTTTTAGATAAAATTTATTTCAATGAAGGGATAGAGTAGCCACATCCTGATACATGCAAGAAAGCATTAATACATATGTGGTGTGTGTGTGTGTTTTATTGGGGGGGGTGTTGAAAGGCCAGAGGGTGGATAGGAGGGATGAAGAGCTAAGATTAAAATACTAAATACTAAATAAAATACTAAAATACTAAAAAGTAAAAAAAACAGTTGCTATTACAGGGGTGGATGGATCTGTACGTTAGGGAATTTTGTAAGATGCACGCTCTCTACAAGAATGGCTGTCTACTGTTGGGTGTGGCAGCCACGCTAATGCATATAAGGAAATAGTGGGGGCTTTTATGTGTTGTCTTTAGAATGCACCTCACATGCCTTTTAGAAGTGATTTCCATGAATGCATTTGGTAACTATACTCTAATAGATATAAGGAGGCAAACAAACACGTGTTTAATGACGGTGCCTCAAGTAGTTCAGCTGAGATCTAATGATTACAGTGTTGTTTCTGATAATAGATTTAATATCCACACCACAGTACAGTGTCAAGAGCATGTACAAAGGGCTGGAGAGATGTCTCAATAGTTAGAAGCATCACCGATCTTGCAGAAAAGTCCAGTCATTCTCAGCCCCATGTGCCAGCTCACAACCACCTGTAACTCCAGTTCCAGGGATCCAACATGTTTCTCTGGCCTCCAAAGTCGCTGCACACATGTTGCTCAGGCATGCATACAAGCAAAACATGCACACATAAAAAACAAAATTAAAAAGTCCTTTTCATAAGCATATATACAAAAGAATATTCTAAATAGTGCTACATAGTAATTCCTTTGAGAGTGCTATCACTTTTATCTCTGCGTAGAAACAGGCTATAGTACATGCAGTAGAGTGTTTAAAGACGTACAGTACAGAGTTGGCTAATTTGAGAACAGTGTTCACCTCCTGAAGGGAGGGAGACAAAACTCCAATGGACGTAATTTTTATCAACCAAATTACTATTCTTGTGCAGGGGCATGGAAAATTTGAGAATATACCTCATCATCGGCATTACAGTGGAATAAAAAGAGAGTATCTGGTGAAAATATCAGAGTTATGTTTGGGGTACCTGGAAGAACAGGGGGCTAGGAATGGGAGAAATAGTGGAGTCCATTAATCCTAGCTACCAGCTTCTCCGGGTTGGGAGACTCTTTTGTAGAAGTCACTATATCTTTCAGACTGAGACCATCAACAGCCTTTTTTCTTGCTGCATAACCACCGGGGGTAAAGAGATGCCCAGATGAAGCTCGCTAAGAAGCACTGTGCTATTAGTGACCCAGAGCTATGGCTTCTTACAAACACGTGCATATCTCCTAACCACAAGTCACAGTCACTCAGCAAATTGCCTATGCGTTAGACCAGCCATGTGCCTCCTCATGCACAAAATCCCAGAGCCTTTGTCACAGTCAGATTTCTCCCAGCCATGTTTTAAGTGCTTCAAACCAATGCGACTTCATTTTGATTTTCCTCTTTAACAATGAGCATTAAAGCTTGGAGATATGACTGTGAAGTCCAGGGCTGCAATGATACTACTAGTATCTAGGTGCAGGCTCTCTGGCTTCACATCACAGTGGACAAGCTGTGCTTGTTCAAAATGAGCAATGAGGGATGAGAAGACAGCTTTAGGTGGAGCAGAAGTCTTGAGTCTGCAGTATGAGCCATGTGTCTATGGTAGCTGCTCTGGTTATCCAAGTACGTAGAGAAATCTGAGGCTCTAGGGAGGGACTGGAACGTGAGTTAACTCACCAAGGCGATGTGTCTGATGGCTCTAGTATTGGAGTAAGCAATGAAGCTTTATCATGGTAGCTTGATTGAGAAATGTTCCCCACAGGGGGCATGGAATTGAATACTGGTTCCCAGCAGGTCTCACTGTATAAGTAGATTATGAAACCTTTAGGAGATGATGCCTTGATAGAGAAAGTATATCATTGGAGGCAAGCTTCAAGGGTGTATACCTTTGTCCCACTTCCTACTCCCTCCCTCTGTTGATCAGCCAGACAGCTTGACTCTTGTTAGTCCCCATCTGAATTCCTGACAGGCAGGTAAAGTAACTGCCACCCAGCTTGCAATTTTGCTCACAATTCTGAGGCCGCTTGGATATGTTGGTTTTCTCCACGTTGCAGTTCTAATTAGTCCCAAGTCATTGTCATTTTTTTTTTTTTGTTCTTGACCTGGGTTGATTTTTAGTATTGGTCAGAATTCTTGCTATAAGTTTGCAGGATGGAGCGTGAACTTTGCCACCATGCTAGCATTCTCCTGGGACTTTATGTCCTGCTTGGTACTGCTCTGGACCTACTGGACCATCTCTTCAGGTGGCTGGGGTACAGGGAGGAAGTCTTCATAATCCATCCTCACAATGTGACTTTGGGAAAGATCTAAAACCTTTAAATTCCTATTACCATTGGCAATTCCTAGCCTCAAAGGGGGGGGGAGGGGGATGTCTTCCCTGCTATTAGGCAGAAGGTTAAAGTCACTTCTTTGAATCTCCCTCCTCCGTGTGTGTGTGTATGTGTGTGTGTGTGTGTGTGTGTGTGTGTGTGTGTGTATGTGTGTGTGTAGGCACATGTGGGGAGATCAGAGACAACCTCAGATGTTAGTCTGCACCATCTATCTTCTTTGAAACAGGGTCTCTGGTTCAACGCTGTGCATCTCAGGCTAGCTGGTCTTCAAACTAGAGGTGGGGTACCAGCTATGCGTGACACATGTGGCTTTTTTTGTAGGTCATGGCTTCTAACTCAGGTACTCATACGTGTGCAGTAACCCTTCCCCCTCTAAACCCCAATACCAAAGCTTTAGTTTCAAATTTCTCTGCATGACCCCTTCATCCTGAGCCTTCAACTGCCACTGAGGCTGCACCTCCACCAGTGGTGCTGACCTCTTGTTGGGCGTGGCTGGCTCTTCAGCCCTAGCTGACCAGAATGACAGAATGTTAATTCCAAACAGCAAATGACCCTGACAGAGGCTTTACACTCCTTTTGCAACCAGCCAGGCCCCCATCATCTGCACTCCTCTCAACGTTCTTATCTTCCCAGCTCCTACAGAACGGCTCACTAAGCTTTGAACACGCAACGGCTCTTCCAGCCAGAAGTTCCAAAGTCCTTTAACACTCCTTCCCAAAACAACACAGTCAGGTCTGTCACAGCAGTACCCCACTATCCTGGTACCAACTTGTCTTAGTCAGGGTTACTGTTGCTGTGATAAAACACCATGAACAAAAGCAAGTTGAGAGAAAGGGTTTATTTGGCTTTACACGTCCACAGCATTGCTCTTCAGCAAAGGAAGTCAGGACAGGAACTCAAACAAGGCACGGACCTAGAATCAGGAGCTGATGCAGAGGCTATGGAGGAGTGCTTGCTCAACCTGGTTTGCTCACCCTGCTTTCTTATAGAACCCAGGACCACCAGCCCAGGGATGGCACCACCCACCCTGCAGGCTTGTCTACAGCCAAATCTTATGAAGGCATTTTCTCAGTTGAAGTTCCCTCTCAGATGACTTTCGCTTGTGTCAAGTTGACCTAACAGTGTCCAGCACAGCCACTGAGTAAAAGATCCAAGTCTCTATTTAAGGGCACTTCTTTTCTATTAAGCCAAGATTTGGGGACTAGAGCGCGATTCTCTTTTGAAGTCTAATATAACTGAGCTTCTACTGACATCTTGTGGCTACTTTGAGCTTTGCAACCGGATGCTGGTTCTGAAGGGACAGAGTGTTTGCTTTGGCAATGGGCTCTTTTGATGGTTTTTTTGCCTCATAAAGGCTTGTGGAAGTGTGTGGACCAGTCTCAGCTTATAATGTCCTTCATTCCAGGTCAGAGGTCTGGGAGGCGAGATGTTCCTAACAGACTGGCAGTCTCACCCTCCCTGCCTCACTCAACCGAGTCATTCTAGGGTACGAGAGAGACAGAGAGAGACAGAGAGAAGGGGGGGGGCAGGCTACTGACTCAGCTGGTGGGTGACGCTTTCTTCACATCAGCCCTCAGGACATCACACACCGCAGCCAAAACCATTGTGGTTTTAATCTTAGTCAATGAAATAAAGTATAGTGTGTACCCCACTTCTAAAGCTTAGATATGCACCCTGTCCTGGAACTGCACCTATCGTTATGAATAACTCTTTTCATCCCTCCTCATCTAAATTTACTGGTATGCGGACACGGACACAGACACACACACACACACACACACACACACACACACGCACGCACACACTGCACATGTGTGCCTCCTCTCCTGCCCAAGCTCAAGGTTTCATATTGTATCAGCTAAAATGAATTGTTTTAAATTCCCAAATTAGTTTACTTGCATGCAAAAATTGAAAAAGACAAATTTTAGAACCAAAGAGAGAAAGGCTGTTTTTTGTTTGTTTGTTTGTTTATTCATTTGCTCTTTCACTCCAAAATGTGGCTGGGAAAAGATTGCTTCTTTCCAAGAACAACGTGTCTTGAACAGAGACTTTCTGTCCATGCCCCTGAACAGCGTATGCCATGTCACACCCTTGGAACCTTGTGTTACTGTCCTCAAGAGCCCTTCTTCCAAACAGCTTGCTGCACCCTTTGTGGTTACTCTTCACACTCTTTTCAGTAAGGGGAAACCCCAAATCTTGTACACTCCTCCTCGGACAAATGGTTAATTTAGAGTCACCGTTAGAGAGTCATCTGACATTGTCACCAGCCCCACAGTACTTGCATAGCAGTGAGAGGCGGAGCTTAGCACCGCAGGCTGCAGCAGCCCAGGGTCTATTCGGATGCCTCTTCTATGTGAAGCTGGGATCTTCATGCTGCAAAAGGAATTCCAGGGCCTGTGAGCGAGGAAAAAGTTGGAGTTTACGAAGGTGTCCTAACGACAGCTATGTATGTGATTTTGTGTCTTTTGAACTTACATTCTTCAAAGGACTTAAAAGACTAAGTTAAACTGGGTTTGTTTCTTGTTTGAAGAGTTCCTCTTTGGCCAGTGAGATATTATAGGATGGTTGATGTACATTACACAGGTTTGCAGACAAGGAAGGAGTGGCAGGCAGATAGAAACCACGGTGATGAAGGGCGAAAGGAATTCTCACTTCACATAGACTAAAGGAAATCAAGGCTATGAGTGTAAACATGACTCAGTCTGTGAGGAATCTGCTCAGAAAAGCACACATCTGAAAATGAAAAAGGAGTAAGGTCGAACTCAAATGTCACATAAATTGTAACCTTAAGCACAGTCCTTTTCTGCTTTAATATTCTTGTTTGAAATGTCTCTTAAAAAATCAAAGGGTACTGTGTCACTGTGGGTGGTTTCCACAGTGAGGTTTTACTCTGTTTTGTTGTTTGTTTTGTTTTGCTTGTGTCAAAATTCTTGACCCTCAGACAGTAGAATGTAGCCCTCTTTTTAAAAAAAAATTTTAAAAAACCTCGACTTTAATTGGGGTATCTAGGCCTCAAACCCCCTTCCAACTTCCCAACCCTACATAGGAGAGAGAAGGTTAGTGGGAAGAGGGGGCCCCTTTACTTCTCCCAGCTGTTTAGGGTCAGAGGGTTTTTGGGTCTATATCAATCTCCATGAACAGCCAGCAATCTCCTCCAAGCTGCTGCACCCCAAAGCATTTCTCTCTGTCTGTCTACTCCAAACCGCAACACTGTCAGTCTCTGGGCTCTTCAAACTGCTACACACCACACACCACACACCCACACCGAACACCACACCACACTCTCTCCGGGCTCTCATTTATAGCCTCAGAGCCCTAGACCACACCCCTCTCTATGCTGCACCAGAAAAGCCTCGCCAGCTGGCAAAAACCACGCCCCACATGAGAAAGTTAACAGCTGTGGACAAACTAAAGCTCAAACTGAAACCCCACACTTTGGATTAGAAGAAAAAACATATTTGCATAACACAACTGAATTTACAAAGAAACCAAAACTTCCATTACAGTAGAGACTCGCTCGGGTCAGATCCCAGAAGTGAAAGCTCTACTCTTGCTTCCTGTGTACCCTTCACTTTCTGTTTTTCTACCTTCTCTCCTTTTGTTATGTGGTGAGGGGGTACCAGGGCACGCCCATGCCAAGGTATATCCCTGAGGAATTACCACACAACAGATCTGGCATAAGAAGGCTTATTGGGGAAGCAAGAGGAAGTGATGACAAAAGATGTTGCTAGGTCCCTTAGGGCAGGTCAGCACAATCGCCTGCATATTAATCTATTAGCTAGAGCTGAGGATCCAGGCTCCTCTGACTCTTCCCAACTTGGAGACAGGATTACTGGAGAGGGAAAAGCCAGAGAGTGTCTCAGTAAAGTCAGCCTGAGTGGCACAAGAACTAACTCCTTTGGTCTTTCCTAAGAGTTTTTGAGTAGAGACAGTTTCAGCAAGGTGCCCTAAATCTACATGAACCAATCTTCAATTATTTTTAAAGTTCAGTATTAGAAAATGATGAATATCAAAATGCCCCAACAGCTAACCTTTAGTAGCTGAAGTATGCCTTTCTTTTTTTAAAATAATTTATTAATTTATCCATATTATATCTCAATTGTTATCCCATCCCTTGTATCCTCCCATTCCTCCCTCCCTCCCGTTTTCCCCTTATTCCCCTCCCCTATGACTGTGACTGAGGGGGACTTCTTCCCCCTGTATATGCTCATAGGGTATCAAGTCTCTTCTTGGTAGCCTGCTATCCTTCTTCTCGTTTAGGCAGGCTGCCTAAAATTCTTTCTGAGAGAAATTTATGCCTACAAAGGAAACCCCACCCAACATACACCCCCCTCCACCCATGAAAGTTCTTGGTGACTCAGCCAAGGACACCAAATGGCTAAATTAACTCCCTCAGACATGCGGTCCTTCCCCCAAACCCCAATGAGTTCCTTCCCTCCTCCTTCTTCCAACTACTGCCCCCTCCCTCTTCTTCAGAGACAGAACCCACAAATGCCACACCCCATGACCACAGGGCCCAACAGCATTTAAAAGGCTTAAAGATAACCACCCCTTGGTGACTCCGATGACAGAAAATCATCATAGAACAGAAGAGAAAACATTAGTTCCTCCGAAGACATCCATGCAAGCAAAACCCCATGAAAGTCTGCAAATGTACTTGGTCCAAACTCACGGCAGCCGTTTGCCAACACTGTCTCCAGGGTTAATATGTACTACTTACACACACACACACACACACACACACACACACACACACACACACACACCATACACACTTTTTTGTTGTTTATTTGTGGCTTTGTTTGGAGCACTGCTTTAGCTCCATACTTTCCTCAGCCTTCCTTAAGGAAAAAAGGGTCTCATTTTTGTTGCAATTTATTTTCCGGTATAGCCTAATAATGCTTATCATTAGGCCTATAATTATTATTAGGGCAATATTGTCTAACCTGCTAGCAATCAATCAACACACATACAGTTGTTATGTTTTAAAATAGCCTTAATTAACCTGGGCCAGGGCAGTTATTAATCCCCTAAATTACTTCCCTTAGTGGGGCAGGTATGGCTACCTGCTTCTAATAATTTCTATCAAACTACCTCCCATCCATAATCCCATACACTTGCTAATATTCTTCATCTGGGCCAAATCCCTATCCGCACCAGCCATGTGCTTCTCCTCCACCTAACCCATGGTGGCCTTCTTTCTTCCTCTCCTCTCCTCTGATCTCTCTTCTTCTGTCTGCCCAAGCCCTGGAAACTTAGCCACACCTATCTCATTTGCTCTGCCAAGGTGTGATGGCCTTTTGTTGGTCAAGCAGGTTAGGCTCTTAGGCAAAGTGGGTCACAGAGACTGCAAGCAGTAATTAGCATCAAAATACATCAGACCACAATAAAAGATCCTCTGGAATAATCTCCATACCTGATCTCAAGCTGTACTATAAAGCAACAGTAATTAAAACAGCATGGAACTGTCAGAGCAACAGGCTGGTTGATCAGTGGAATCGAATCGAAGACCCAGATATGAATCCACACACATATGGTCACTTGATTTTTGACAAAGAAGCCAAATCCATTCAATGGAAAAAGGATAGCATCTTCAACAAATGGTGCTGGTCTAACTGGAGGTCTATGTGTAAAAAAATGAAACTGGACCCATATTTGTCACCTTGCACAAAACTCAAATCCAAGTGGATCAAAGACCTCAACATAAAACCAGAGATGCTAAGTCACTTAGAAGAAAAAGTGGGGAAGAGCCTGGAACATACTGGCACAGGAGACAACTTCCTGAACAGAACACCAACAGCTCAGGCCTTAAGGTCAACAATTAATAAATAGGACCTCATGAGGCTGAGAAGCTTCTGTAAGGCAGGAGACACTATCAAGAGAACAAAGCGACAGCCTACAGATTGGGAGAAGATCTTCATCAACCCTACATCTGATAAAGGTCTAATATCCAAAATATATAAAGAACTCAAGAAATTAAACACCACCACACCAAATAACCCAATTGAGAAATGGGGCTTGGAACTAAACAGAGGATTCTCAACAGAGAAATATCAAATGGCTGAGAAACACTTAAAGAAATGCTCAACCTCCTTAGTCATCAGGGAAATGCAAATCAAAACAACTCTGAGATTCCACCTTACACCCATCAGAATGGCTAAGATCAAAAATTCAAGTGACACCACATGCTGGCAAGGATGTGGAGAGAGAGGAACACTCCTTCATTGCTGGTGGGAATGCAAACTAGTACAGCCACTTTGGAAATCTATCTGGTGCTATCTCAGAAAACTGGGAATAGGGCTTCCTCAAGACCCAGCTATTCCACTCCTTGGAATATACACAGAAGATGCTCCAGCACACAGCAAGAAAATTTGCTCAACCATGTTCCTAGCAGCCTTAATCATAACAGCCAGAACATGGAAACAGCCTAAGTGTCCCTCAGTAGAAGAATGGATAAAGAAACTGTGGGTACATTTACACAATGGAATACTACTCAGCTATTAAAAACAAGGAATTCTTGAAGTTTGTGGGCAAATGGATTGAGCTAGAAATGATCATAATGAGTGAGTTAACCTAGAAGCAGAAAGAGTCAAATGGTATATACTCACTTATATCTGCATACTAGCCCAAGGGGCATGTCCCGTGAAAGCCATTACTTACCAGGAAACTGGGACAGAGGGGAGAACATCTTATTGGGACTCTAGATGAGAGAAGCATGGGAGAATGGCAAAGTAGAAGGATCCAGAGGGTGCTAGAAACCTATGAGAAGAACATTATAATAGGCAGACTTGGGCCCAGGGGTCCCGCTCAAACTATGGCACCAGCCAAGGACAACACAGGCTGTAAACTTCAAACCCCTACCCAGCTCTAGCCAATGGACAGGACATTCTCCACAGTTGAGTGGAGAGAGGGGTATGACTTTCACACGTACTCTGGTGCCTCATACTTGACCATGTCCCCTGGATGGGGAGACCTGATGGCACTCAGAGGAAGGATAGCAGGCTACCAAGAAGCGACTTGATAACCTATGAGCATATACAGGGGGAGGAGGTCCCCCTCAGGAACAGTCATAGGGGAGGGGAGTAAGGAGAAAATGGGAGGGAGGGAGGAATGGGAGGATACAAGGGATGGGATAACAATTGAGATATAATATGAATAAATAAAATAAAATAAAATACATCAGACCAACCTCCAACACATTTTTCGCCTTTAATTCTTTCCCCAGGCCTCCTCCCAAACAAGGAGACACAGACAGTACCTGATATGTGCCAGGTACTCTGTGTGTGTGTGTGTGTGTGTGTGTGTGTGTGTGTGTGTGTGTGTCCTTGTTCTATTCATCTCTGGCTAGCTGACACGGGCCCAAGGAAGGATGGGACTCACCAGTCACCCTCTAGCCTTTCACATCCACCTCCCATGCACATCAGTGTCCTGTAGTCTGGGGCAAAGCAGAATGCTATTGTCATAGTAATCAAAGGTATGTGCCCTACTCCAGCTTCCTTCTCATAGTTCCATGCCGTGACATTTGAGGAGAAACTCTCACTCCGTCATGGAGGGCAGGGGTTTTGCTGGGTGTTTGACTCCTCTACCCCTTCTGCCTCAAGTCTAGGCTCTGACCTTCTTCTTGATGGGTGTAAGTCAAGGCTTATGAAAGTCAAGACCACACAGTCCCCAAAACAACAGAGTACACACACATGTGTGCACACACACACACACACACACACACACACACACACACACGATGGGGTGGGGTCGATATATCAGCCACTGGTCCCAAATGGGGAGAAAATGCTACAAGTTCTCAGATTTTACAGAGAATGTAGTGATTAAAGTCAGAGGGACTTCATCCTAGACGCTCTAGAAAATTCCTCAAGCCAGGAAGTCCTGTGAATGTTCTGAACATGGCGGTCAACAGTCCTGACTTCTGCACTGACAGGCTGCTACAGTGAAGTGGGCTGAGGAGGGCTGTCCCAGGCTTGCTTGGGATTCTCAGGGTACATAGCCATTTCCAAGACACAGGACATCTTCATTCAGTCTCAATCAACACCGTACCTGGACTTTTTCTCAAATACTACAAAGACCTATGAGTGAAAACCCTAAAATGAAAAAACATTGATTTATTATTTTCCAATGTAGGCAATGCTTGATACAGTCTGGACGACAAAGACGATGACAACAGTGATGATGATGATGATGGTGGTGGTGGTGGTGGTGGTGGTGGTGGTGGTGGTGGTGGTGGTGGTGGTGGTGGTGGTGGTGGTGATGGAGGAGGAGTAGATGAGAGTTTAAATTTCGGTGCCGTCCTCCAGCTAGATGTGTTTTGTGGAAGACCACAAAGTGATCAGAATACACTATGCCCAAGCCTTCATGGATTTAAGAGAAATGCCCAAACTGCATCAGGAATTTACAGCTGAAAATCATCTAACTTTACAGTCTGTAATGGCAAATGCTTCCTTCACTGTACCCAAAAATGGAGACCCAACAGCAGAAGTGACTGCACCCTCTTCCTATCACCAGCTAAGCCTCGTCCTGCGACCAACTTCCTTCCTTCGCCGTTCTTTCCACCAGGTGGCAGCAGAGGGACAGAGGACCCTGCGAGTCTATGCCCCCTTCTGAAAGAGGTTTAAAGCTTCCTAAGAAGCCTTTGGAACTCTTATCGGGGATTCGTACGACTCTACCAGAAATTCCAATATACCATCATCATATTTAATGAGTGGAAGGATTTTCTACCCTTTCTCGCTATCCTTCCACAGAAGAGGAGCTCCACATGGCGAGTGTAGCCCAACAGCGTTGGCAAACTGCGCGCAGTAAATGAAACCTTACGCCAGGAAGCACTTACAGTCCTAACCACGGGTACTCATTAGACTTACTGAGCAAGCCTTGGGTGAACTCCTAGTACAGGGTGTTGATATTTTATAGAAGGAAGCAGATGTGTGAACAAACTGGAAAGTTAAGAGGAGTCAAAGAAGTGAAAGGTCCACCTAAGGAAAGCCCATCCCGGTTTAAAACAGGCTGATAGAGACCCTTTAAAATGTACACAAATGGAGATCCCAGTATCCCTAAAGGTGAAGTTGCGGGTTTTAACTTTATGTCCCAGTTGGTCCTTATCTCTACATAGCTCTTGTCAATTCATCGCTGAGGTGCCCTTCTTTGTTAAAACCATAGCCAGGCTGAAGAGGAGAGACCTAGAGACATGAGCAAACACACCACCTCGTAAAATCCAGGCATACTTCCCGGAAAACAACTAAGGCTGGTTATGGCGACGTGCCTCCCTTGCAAATAAGAAGGACATTGGAATAGGAAGAACCGTCCCACCCCAACCCTCCTACACCTCCCCAAAATGGCTGCTGCCCAATATGCCATTAACATGCAATGTTCTATTGATACGCAAAGGGAATGTTGGAAACGTGATTGACTCCAGTTCAAAGGGACCCAGGATCAGTCACAGGCATTGGGCTAGCCACGCCTGACTAACACTGTTGAGGGCACTCTATCGCTGCCTTATTAAAATCACTTACACTGGAGAAGAGAGCTACGGTTATGTGTTGTTACTCCCAGGTCTCTAATTCTGGTACCTTCTCCAAATCGGTCAATGGAAAGCCTCAGCTGAAAAGATATGGTCCTGAATCCAGCTCTCCGAGGCAGCAGGTCGACTGCCCAGCCAATGCTTGCTTTGGACAGAAGCAGACGAACCTCGAGATCAGTGTTCCGATCTCTTCCAGGGGCAGCTAGAGCGCTTTAGGGGTGACACATCCCCCCTCTTGGGGGTGAGGTTCCACACTGGGTGTTACAATCAGCTCTTTTCTGAATGAGACTGCAGGTCTCAGTAGGAAGTAGAACTTTAAGAATCGCACAAGATCTAAGCTCTTTGGTTCCTCTACCACTCCAGCGTGACACGGGATGCAGGTAGATGTCCGAAACCCGCTGGCAGACAGGGTGAACTGGAAACTCTGGGATTGTTTCCCCCGCAGCCACACGGGTCTTGTGCAACAGAGCAGGTAGTTCCAAGCAAGGGAGCTAGATGTACTGGAAGCCCAGCACATCTCAGGAACCCTTCTTTTTCCAGAATGACGAGTCTGAGACAGTCATGTGGAGTGAAAAATCAAGCTCAACTTTACTTGGGTAGTGTGGGGGATTCTTGAGGGTGAGTGTGCCTGATTTGTTAAGGCGAAGGGTGCCAGGATACTTTATCTACATACGGTGGTTCAGCGCTTCAATAACAAGGTGCCCTTGTCACAGGAAGGAAAAAACAGTGTTTAACCATCCCACATAGGCTAGGATCTCGACCCGGCGTGGGGTATTTCTGGGAATTACCTGTGCTTGCTATCAGGAAAGGATCAGGCCTGTATTTTCTTTTAGGACTATATGAATCCCCTTACAAGATCTGGGGTTACCAGATCAGGTGGGGTGAGAACCCCACTGAAAAAAGGGATTTGTTCTTCATAGACCAAGCAGAAGCAGCTACCCAGAGAAGCCAGACTTCAAACTTACTCAGCAGAGTCCCGCATGTACATGAAGAAATCAGTTAATAACCTGTCAATTTTCCAGTCATTCTGGAGTTCCCAACTTGTTTTTGAGGCAGAACTGCTCAAAACATTAAATCTGGAGGCCACTGATCAAGTCACCTGCTGCTATGTAATGTGCAAAAATATAACAGCAATAAATATAAAAATATATGTACAACAAAACTATAGAGCCAGGCGCAGTACTTAGGGCAGTTCAGACATCAGTGCCAAGGAGCAGAGAAAATCAAATAAAGCCAATACAAATCCTACTAAAGCCAGGGCCTCTTCTCCCCGCCATCACCAATACACAATGAAAACTGAATCTAGACTAGAATTAAAGCCTTAGGAGATACAGGATTTCTTATGATATAGTTTAATTAAATCTTGCCAGGCTCCTTCCAGTATTACTATTCCCTCTATAAAGAAGTCACACTGAGCATAGTAGACAGTTCTTCAGCTGAGTATGTATTTTGGTGAAAGCAAGTAGTTTGTTGTTTCAGACCTAAGGATGCTTTCTCCTTAGTTCACGCTCTCTGTGCCTGCTTGCATTTGAATGGATGGATTTGGCGGCTTCTATTGCTCAGCAGTACATTGGAACAGTCCTTCTACCGGGCTGTAGAGGTAAGACAGTACTGTGTGGTGAAGAAACTCTGAGAGCCTCAAGTCGATGAAGGTGTTCTATCCCTCATGAAGATTATATCTTAATTATAGGAAGTCTCCAAGAAAATGCACTGTGCAAGTTATCTGGCTTGGGACAAAGAGAGGATATTAGAGGTCATCCAACAAGACTCACGTGCACCCAGCTAGAAGTGCACTACTAACTGTGCACACTCACCCAAGGAGACAATGTTCATTTTCAGGAAGAAAAGAGGCTGCACTGGACCTCTCCCCCGCCCCCTCTCTCTCTCTTCAGAACAAGCAAAGATGTTACCACTGCAGGAGTTGGGTCTCCAGGCTGAGGTATCTGCAAAGCCGTTATGCTAGACCTTTAAGGGAGAAACTCAAGTGCCCACAAATCTAGAGCCACAACACTGGGCTTTTACCCAGAGAAAAGGTTCCTCCATTACTGACCAGCCCAAAGGCCCCTTTTATTCTTTATATAGGTAAGAAGCAGGGAGTTGGCCTTGGGGTCCTCCAAGGATTGGGACAGATTGCAAGGCTGCTGGCTTGTTTTTCTAAAACACCTGAGATTGTTGTTCAGAGATTGTCTGGATCTCTCTGAGTTGTGGCAGCCATTGCACTCTTGTGGGGGCAGGGGCACAGGGGAAGAGGGGGGGTTACTGTGTTCAGGTCAAACAAACTCTAGAAGACCACGCTCAAGGTCATGTAGATTTGGGGGATAAAATGACATTTCAGGATGGACATACTGGATAGGGATCCTTCTAACCCCTTACTGATGCTCAGGGAACCTCCTCTTCCATTTGTGTAGAGAGAGCAGATCCATCCCAACAGGCCTCATCTTTGAGGTCAACCACAAGTGATCCACTCTCCTGTAGTCTACTGATAGAGATGTTTTTAATGTAGATGGCAGAACAAGGAGGGGGAGGGAGCAGGAGGCTGTGCGTGGTGGAATTTAAACAGAGTGATGGCTGAGACGCCCCTGACACTCCATCTCAGAAGACCGAGCCCACTGATGAAAGGAAGAATTACTATCCTGTTTCCATCGCCTTCCTACTGCCACATGCTTGTACTGCAATTTGAAGAAAAGAGGAATTTCCATTGTAAAAATACTTCTGCATTGAATATGGTCAGAAATACTCAATCTGTTCTGGTCATAAAAGCCAGCTATTGTTCACTGTAGGAAAAAATCAAAAGAAAGAATCTTGAATACATACATATTTGTATATATACGTGTGTGTGTGTGTGTGTGTGTGTGTGTGTGTGTGTATATAGACAAGGAAGCCCAAAGTGCAGCCTCACCATCACATCCTCCTCTTAGGCATTAGGCCCCATGGTCTTCAGGGCTGTAATGATTAATACTGAGTGTCAATTTGACAGGAGACACCTAGGAGACAAACCTCTGGGCATGCCAGTTATCCAAACAAGGAAGATTCACCTAAATATGGGCAGCACTCCTTGGTGGGCTTGGGTCTCAGACTGAACAAAAAAGTACAGCCAATTAGCAGCACTGTGTCTGTGCTTCCTTGCTGTAGACACAATGCAACCAGATGCCTCAGACTCTCACCACCAAGCCTTCCATCATGAGTTATTCCTTTTAACTGAGACAAAAAAGCTTCCCTTGCCCCTGCCAAATTTGTCAAGTGCTTTGTCACAAGAATGAGAAAAGTGGTTTTCTACAAAGCCGACATAGATGAGGCAGGAACAAATGCAGGTTGCCCTGGTAAGAGAAAGTCAAAATTATGTCAAACAGAGAAGGAATGTTTATGTTACCACTGTCCCTCCAGTGGGGAATTGTTAAAGACATTAGTGAGGCTTTCCACCTTGAAAGAGATGTTAATAATTGAGATAAAGTATAGTCATGGTCCAAGAAAGGGTAATATTAAAAGGGGGACTCAGACTTGCTCACTTGTCAGTGTAACAAGGGACCAGTCAGGGCATCCTCTCTGTCACAGACATCACAAAGAAGGTGAGCAAACCTGGGAGAGGACTGGTAAGTAGACCTTACCCAGATGCCTCCTTTTCACAGAGTATAACATCTGCTAGTGTTAACTGACCTCTAAGATGGGACAGAAGGTGAGTGTCATGGCTAAACATCTTCTAAAAGAAGTTGCTCGGGGAGTAGGCTGCCCCTCCCTGCCCCCAATCTCTAAAAAACACAGTTGGTAGTCTCTGCACTGAGGACTGACCACCATCTACACTCAAGCTGGAGGACCCATTTCCTCAGGAAAAGTAGATGTGCTGCATGAACTCTGAGGAGAAGCCAGCTAAACTCTGCCAGGAAGACTTCATAGCCTTTGCTCACTTGTTAGCACTAGCCTTCTTTGAAGAGTTTGGATTGTGCCTAAGTCTGAGCTACAACTAAACTAAATTCCAATGAAATTATGTATAGGAAGCCATGTATAAAAATATTTATTTAATTTTATGTGTAGAATTGTTTTGCCTGAATGTATATCTGCATTTCACCACATCCATGCCTGCTGTCTGTGGAGCGTGTAGACTCTCCTGGAACTAGTGTTACAGATGGTTGTGAAACACCATGTGGGTATTGGGACACAGAACCCAGGACCAACGAGAAAGGCATCTGTAATCTTAACTGCTGAGCCATCTCTCCAGCCTGGGAGGCCACTTTTAGCCTCAGATCAAGTCACTGATTCAGAGGGCCTTAAACAAAATTCTACCAAGCCTCAAAATGAGAATTATCTTGACCCAGTCCATCTGGGGGATCTGGCTTACAGGCAAGCAACCCAGATGACTGGCTTTTACATTATTTGGGAGCATGCCAGTTATTTAACTGACAAGTTAACACAACCTAAAACTCATTTCAGAAGAAAGTCTTACTTAAGAATTATCTAGATCAGTTTGACCTGTGGGCATGTGTCTTAGCTGGGGTTTCATTGCTGTAAAAAGACACTATGACCAAGGCAACTCTGATAAAGGAAAACATTTAGTTGGGGCTGGCTTACAGCGTCAGAAGATTAGTCTATTATCATCATGGAGGGAAGCATGGACGCACACAGACAAACATGGTGCTGGAGAAGGAGCTAAGAGTTCTACATCTTGATCCACAGACAGCAAGGAGAGATTATCCCACTGGGAGTAGTTTGAACTTATAAGAAACCTCAAAGCCCACCCCCACAGTGGCATACTTCCTCAAACAAGGCCACACCTCCTAATAGTGTCACTCTCTATGGGCCTATGACGGTCAACTACATTTGAACTACCACGGCATGTTTGTGGCATATTGTCATGATTTTTAACTGATGTAAGAAGACCCAGGGCATTCTGAGTGTCAGAATTCCCTAGGCAGGGAGTCCTGAGCAGTATAAGAAAGGAGGAAATTAGCTTAAAGACAGCAAGTGTGTATACTTTCTTTTTCCTCTTGGGTGTGGCTGTGATGTGGCTAGCTGCTTGAGTTCGTGCCTTGACATCCCTAAGCCATGGGCTGTAACCTGAAATTGTAATCCAAATAAATGCTCCCCTTCTTTATGCTGCTTCTTGTCAAGGGTGTCTGTCACAGCAACAGGAATAGAAGTAGGGCAGAAAATAGCCTCATTAAGTTTTATTAAGCATCCCAATGGCTGTCCAGTTCTAGGGAGTAGCAACTGGGTTTCCCTATAAACAAGAAAATTCTAGTTTCCATAAAAGGTGGAAGGTGAGATGTAAGACAACCATATTTGGAGCTGTGACTCACCCAACAGCCTCTTATGTTTCTTCCAAAGGGATACAAAAAGCTAATGTTCAGCTAAGCAATCTGTGGCCCCTCAAACGTGGAATCACCATCCTTGTGGAAGTGGTATTCTGATAACACTAACTCTGTTATCCATCCTTCGCCAAAGTAAGTCCTTTGTTGAGTTACACAAAGCCCCTTTAAGATGATCTTTTCATATGCCAGGACTAAGTGAATGGGGGTCTAATTCTGTTAACTGTTTATTTGATTACCCCGAGACTCAATCTTCACTGCTTCTATGTCACCCCAGCCTTCGAAGCAAATCCTTCCACTTCTGTGTGTTATTTGGTAACTAACTGATTCCTATTTCTGTTGATGTCTTCAAAATAACTTCTGTGTCCAGGCATGTTAACACAAGCCAATAGTTAAAGCACCAAGAAGGCAGGAGCACTAGAATTGGCCCAAGTTTGAACCCAGCCTGGATTTCACAGTGAGTTACAGATCAGGCAGAACTGTCCCTAAGTCCAAAGATGAAGTGACTTCAAGCATTCATATCCCAATGTATTTATTCTGTTTTTCATGCATACCAAATCTAACTTATATTGAATCCTACCCTTCTGGAACTCTCTCTGTCTCTCTCTCTCTCTCTCTCTGTCTGTCTCTCGTGCACATGCATGCATGTGCGTGTGCATGTGTGTGTGTGTGTGTGTGCCAGTGATTGATATTTAGTGTCTTCTTCTATCATTCTTCACCTTGTTTTTAGAGGCAGTATCTAGAAATATTAAAGTTTCACTATTTGGAGATTAAAAGAATGCAGGATGGACAGTGCTCATAAACAGCATAACAATGTGAATGCATTCAGTGCCAATGAAATCTTTATCAAAAAAATAGATAAAAATGGGTGCAAGATGGCTGCCACATGCCAGAGCATGAAGGGCTTGGTCACAGTAATGACTAGGGGGTTTTTAGGTCTTGGCCTGGCCATAGCCAAAACACTGGAGGGACAAAGGGCCACAGATATTCTTCTGGACCTAGTTAACTCAGGGAGTGAGGTCCAAGCCAAGAAGTTAGGAGAGAGCTGCGTGTATGCCCCAGCCAACATGACCACTGAGAAAGATGAACAATCAGTTTTGACGCTTGCAATGGAAAAGTTTGGCTATGTTTATGTGTCTGTCAACTGTGTAGTTGCCATTGAAGCCAAACAAAAGAAACACCAGGTCCACATCTTGAAGAACATCCAGTGTGTTCTCAATGTAAATCTCATAGGCACTTTATTGTGATGTACCTGGTGGCTATGAAAGGGGCCAGAATGAGACAGACAGGGGAGGCCAACGTGGAGTTATCATTAAGACTGTCAGGGTGGCTGCCTCTGATGAACAGCTGTGACAAGTTGCATACATTGTATCCAAAGGTAGCATAGTGGGCATGACACTGGCCATTGCTTGAGTTCTGGCTCCCATAGATTGGCATCTACGTAATGACAATTGTGTCAGCTTTGTTTGCTACCCCACTGCTTACCACCCTTCCAGAGAGAGTGTACAACTTCTTGGCCAGCCAGGCATCCTCCCCCCACAGCTGACTAGGTGACCCCACTGAATGTGCTCATTTGATAGAGACCATAAGTAAGAGTCCATTCTTGGATTGGGCCTCTAGCATGCAGCCTTAAAGGGCCAAAGCAGGACAAACACCAGCTGCTTTTCAGCTTGAAGGAAACCTAGCAACAATTTTGTAACTCTGCTCCAGTGACCCTCTATGCCTGATAAATTCTCAAATCTAAGAAAAAAGGGGGTGGAGAATAAGCCAGCACTTTTTGTTATGTACACTTAGTACCATAAAAGAAGTGCTGTGGATCATGGTTATAGAAATCTCATTCACTCCAGGACAAAGGAGAGGTGGGAGGGATGAAGAGAAGTGCCCTCTCTATTTAGAAAGCTGAAGTCCTCTTTGTACATGAGCAAGAAACAAAAATATTTATTTTTTAAATTTTTTTTTAATTTATTCTTGTTACATCTCAATGGTTATCCCATCCCTTGTATCCTCCCATTCTTCCCTCCCTCCCCTTTTCCCCTTATTCCCCTCCCCTATGACTGTTCCTGAGGGGGATTTCCTCCCCCTGTATATGCTCATAGGGTATCAAGTCTCTTCATGGTAACCTGCTGTCCTTCCTCTGAGTGCCACCAGGTCTCCCCCTCCAGGGGACATGGTCAAATGTGAGGCACCAGAGTACGTGTGAAAGTCATACCCCACTCTCCACTCAACTATGGAGAATGTTCTGCCCATTGGCTAGATCTGGGTAGAGGTTTAAGCATCTTCAACAAATGGTACTGGTCTAACTGGAGGTCTATGTGTAAAAAAAATGCAACTGGACCCATATTTGTCACCTTGCACAAAACTCAAATCCAAGAGGATTAAAGACCTCAACATAAAACCAGAGACACTAAGTCACTTAGAAGAAAAAGTGGGGAAGAGCCTGGAACATATTGGCACAGGAGACAACTTCCTGAACAGAACACCAACAGCCCAGGCCTTAAGGTCAACAATTAATAAATAGGACCTCATGAGGCTGAGAAGCTTCTGTAAGGCAGGAGACAAAAATATTTCTAACTATTAGTTATTAGTATTATTAGTACTTTTATAGACTTAGGATGTCCTGTTCCAATAGAAACTCGCATTGACACATAATTCCATAGTGAATCAGCATTGGGTGGCAGGACCTTTGGACAATAATTAGGTCATGGTGGCTTCTGCTTTATAAAAAGCAATACAGTTTCCCCAAGACTGAGCTAGGCAATGGTAAGAGTGGTTTGCTGTAAAGTGAGGTTGGTGCTTCCCCTGGTCCTCTTATACACCTGCTCTCCCACACCCCCTGCCTGCTTTCCAATGTACTGCCATGAGCTCATAGGGTGCAAAGCTCTCAGGATAGGAGAAGAGAACACGCTGGAGCTCAATTCAGTCATGAATTTCCTGACATCTATAACAATTTTTTTCCTCTTTACCAGCTTCCCAATCTCACCATAGCAACAGATAATGGACTAAGACATTGACATTTTTCGAGTCTTAGTTCTCTGAACAACAATAATAAAAATAATAAAAATCACAAAGGGCTTTGTTTTTCTTCATCTTTATTCTCTTCCTTCACCACTGAAATGACCACACAGCTTACCAGTCAGTGATTTGAGGAGATAAAGAACACTGTTGTTCCCTAAAGCAGGCAACATTAGCAGTGGCTGGCTAGTTTCATGCAATCCCCTACACATACACAAAGAATGAATGAATGAATGAATGAATGAATGAATGAATGAATTGTATATTACTATATCCTGTTCTTCTTTCTTTCTATGCTTTCCTATCCACCCATCCCATGAGCACATATGCACCCAGAAACACACCACACCACACACACACACACACACACACACACACACACACACACACACACACCATGCACATCTTGTGAATTTGCTCTCCTCCCACACTAAGAACCACCAGATTTATTTTATTGGCCAATTTTCTTCCTAGCATTTTTTTGGAAGTTGTCTAAGGAGAAGGAAGTATGCATCTGTTGCCAGGCAACGAGCATCTCCAGAATGTGCATTGCTTTTCTTAGATGGGAGAAGGAGCATTTAATTTTTGCAACTGAGGTTTGATTTCAGCCCTTGAAAGGTCACTCAGATAATTTACAGTAATGACTTCTCTGTGTACAACATAAACCCAGGGCTTCCTGTCCCCAGAGTTAGGACCAGGAACTCTTAGTCAAATTATTGGCCTTTTCTGCCTACAAATAGGAACAAATCTGGTGGGTTTTTACAGATGAGGTAGACTTTAATAAGTCCGAGATACAGAGATAAGGAGATAGAATGAAATAATATGTATAATGTATGCATTGAGAAAATGCATGATAATAAATCAATACAGCTATGTATGGTTTGAGGAGAGAAGGAGTTTTTGAGGTGACTGCGGGAGATTAAAATATTGCTTCAAGAATAGAATGTAGTGATGTAGTCACATCCTATCAATTCTATCCCATTTCATTTGGCTATAACTCATAGAAGGTCACATGTGAACCAACAGAACTTTTTTTTTTTTCTTTTAAAAAGTTTTCCATGGAGAAGGTAAAGGGGGGGGTGGAGGAGGAGACTGTGAGGGTGGGGCTGGGAGAAGAGGAGGGAGGGGACCGTGATCAGGCTGTAAATTGATTAAATAAATAACTTAATGAAAAAGGATAACAAACAGATATGGTGACTCATGCCTACAACGTAATCCCAGAATTCAGGAGTCTAAGGCAGAAGAATCATCATCGGTTTGAGGCCAGCTTGGACTATACAGTGGGTTTGCAGCCAAGTTGAAGTGCAGTTGAGACTTGTCTCAAAACAAACAAACAAAAAGACAAGCCCAAAGGAGAACAAAAGTCCAAGAAAAAAATTTATTTTCTTCATCTAACTTTATAGAGGAGCTTAGCAGAAAGTTTAAGTCAATAAAAGAAGGTACCTGGAGTGCAGATAATAGACATATACACAGGCGAGCAGAACACCTATACACATTAAATAAAATGTGCATTCTGGTTCTTTAAATAGTTAGAAAAAAAAAGTAGCTGTCATCTAAAGACATGTTGCCTAGCAACGCTTCTGTACACCTGGCTCCATTGCCATTGGGATATTTGCATTTTTTCCAGAAACCCACTCTGCTAGCCTTGCTTTCAGAAAGGTTTTTGTCAGAGCAGCGAGTAGAGTAATTGAATTCTCAGGAAAGAGAAAGAGCAAAGCCACCACAGACCTCAGGGCCTCATGTACCCACCAGAAACTTTCTGGTTATTTTTCACCTGCCTTAGAATGTTATTTTAATGCAGACAGCCCCTCCTGGCAGCCTGAAGTTCTGATGCAAAAGGAAGATTACTGAAACACAGTACTAGTGAAGTGTACGGGGCTTTGTTGTTGTTGTTGTTTTGATGTTTGCTTTTTACTTTTTTATACTTCTCTTTCTTCTCTTTCTATTGATTTAACATTACCACCCATAAATAAAAAAAGTTAACAGGGAAGATTCTGTGAGAGACCATTAGCAAAATCCCTCTGCCACTCACCCCACCCCACTTCCCCCAACACACTCCTTTTTTGATAATCTCTGTCAAGGAATACAAAATCAAAATGGAGTAGTATTGGTCCACGGCACACAGCCTCAAGAGACCATTGTGGATGAGACCTCACACTCATCGTCATATGAACTAGTTGCAGGAGGCCCGGGTGCATGTTGACCTTTGGACTAGAATGAACATCAATTCACCTGTTATTATTTAGGATTCTGTGTCCTCATGAAAAAATACACTGTCATTTCACATATTCTTTTTATTCTTTTTTTATTGGATATTTTTTACATATGCATTTATATTATTACACATAGACGCAATAAACTACCTACAGCAAGAAGAACCATAAAACAATCAGGAATTATGTATATATGTGTGTGTGTGTGTGTGTATAGATATATAGACATTACATTCATAGTGCTTTGGCTATGCCTTTCCATTGGGGTTCTTCTCAGAGCACCCATGCACCAACCACTCAAGACAACACTAGGTGTCAGCAGAGGTAGACAGTCTTATCCAGCAACTTGGAAACCCTAGGAAGAAATTCCCATGTACGTCATCGTCTATTTCTGTCCATCTTTTGGCACTTTCCAGTAGCGATGGATGAATCCTTTAAATTCTTCCCGTAACCCTGGCAACCCTGGTTCTTGACAGGATTTTGAAGGATGGTTTATGAAGTCCCCCACACGGTAATCATTTGAGAAAATGGCTTAATGATGAGAATTTGGACCCTGAAAATGTCTGCCTCATGTTTCATTGTGAATGGTAATTACTCTTGCTTGTCTCTTCCCTTCACAGACAGTTATTTGCTCATATAGCCGCTTAGGGAACCCTTTAGTTACCACCCAAGCAGGGACCAGCTGTTTGAGATTCGCAGGCCTATGCAACAAAAGGTAAGCTGGAAATAATAGTCAATGCTGCTCATACCACTTCGACATCAGGGGGATCTGACTTCTTATGAGTGTAAAATTATGGGGGAAGATTATATCACACCTGCCTAAGATCTACCTTAGCTCTAACAGTTCTTGAATCACTAAGTCTTCAGGTATCTGAAGTAATACGCTCATACTAGAGAGCTCAGGATCATCTCGTCTCAGATGTGCGATTTCTTCACATAGTGTCTATAGCACTTGTTGGTTCATTATGGGGCCATCAAAAGCTAAACAAGGTACCCTGGTGTAAAACCAAGAGAAGCATATTTCCATGCTGTGACCCTGCTCTAAGCAACATTCACCCAGGGTCCTGCGGACAGCCAGATAAGGATAAAAGATCCATGGAAAAGTTCGCAGATGCCAGGCCTAGAGGTACACATCTGAAACCCAGCACTTGGAAGCCCAGCAGGGTGATAGGCTGGTGTTGGCTTGGTAGCAGCTCTGAGGCCAGTGTGGGCTGCATGAGATTGTGAAAAAACACAAATAATCAACCATTCACACTGAGGTGTCTTTGAACAAGCTACTAAGGAACAGGAAGGCTGGACTGTCGGTGATTTTTGTTTTGTTTTGGTTTGGTTTTTGGTTTTTAGTTTTTTTTTTAAACAAACTATTTTAAAATAACAAATGCTCTTTCTGTTAACTCTGGATCACTGCTTTTTTCCCCCAAGGGTGGCGGGGAGGGGAACAAAGGCTGAGGTACAGAGCAGTTTAGTTCTTTAGTGTAGATATCAAGATGTAATTGGGTTTCATTTTCCCAAGTCTCTGTCAGAAAAATTCAAGATCTTTAAACAATTCACAGGAGGAAGGTAGAACCTGGAGATGGATAGGTCCACAGGGCACGAAGAAATCCTGCCCTCTGTGCAACCATCACAGGGACAGGGTAACCAAGACTATAGTGACACTGCTCTGCACTCATCCTGTCCAGTTCTGCAGTGACACTGCTCTGCATTCATTGTGTCTACCGCTTCAGTGACACTGCTCTGTGTCCATTGTGTCCAGTTCTGCAGTGACACTGCTCTGTATTCATTGTGTTGTTGTCTTACTAAAAAGAATGTTAATAGAAATAAAACGAAAGACTTTTGGGGACTCAGAATGTTGTTAGGGGAGAGGAGAAAGAGGACGTGCTGCAAAAGGATGATGGCCCTATTAGCATGTGCATACAAGTATGAAAATTGCCTATAATTAATATGTTAGTAATTATAATAGGAATAACAATGTAACTCCCCCCGCCCCCCACAAGGCAATTATTGGAAAGCCACTTAGTGTGCCTCTTCCCAGGTGTGTCAAGCTGGTGACTGAAGCTAACCCTGACAGCCAGGCTGCTGAGACAGGCGGGGGCTCGCTGGTTGTAACCAAGCAGAATGGCTTTAACTCTCTGTGATCTCAAAGCTGATAAGCACAAAAGAGTAAAGGAAGAATATATAGTGAGGATTCTAGCCCAGCCTTTCCTTCTGCAAACAGACCGAGGGGCTTTGGAAAAGCTTATGAATTGGAAACACTCATCCTGAAAGGTACAGGTCAGCACATCGGCTTGAGGACTTGCATGCCATGTCTGATTGCTCCAAAAAGTGACAGCCTGGTGGCTTTTTAGTGACAAGCAGGTCTCTTAGCTCCCACCATCTATGTGATTGTGTTTATTTAGACTTAGAAGTAGTTTATTGTGATAAGATTCCAGAAATTGTAATGCAAAGATTGGTCCCCTGACTTATATGTCAGCAAGCCGAGGGAAATCACCTCATATTTTTAGTCCCTCTAATTTTATGCCACTTCTCTTCAAGCCCAAGCACAGAAAAGGGTTCATTCAGGGATTCCTTGACCCACGTCAACACAGGACCCTTAAGAGGAATGCAGTTGCCTTCTGCCTCTGCCTAGAATCTTAATACTTAGGACAGAAAAGAAAATAGAGAATTGTAACCACACCTGGTCAGACTTAGCGGCATAGTAATGTCTGTCCTTTGGGCACATTAAAATTCCCCAAAGACATGGCAGGCTGGCTTCTGTCATTGGAGAACCAGTCACTCTCCAAGAATGGCCCTTCAAAATGGTCTATCTCACTGGTTGCTAGTCATACTGGCCTGGTGGGTAGCTTTTGTTCTTTTGTTGTTGTTGGTTGGTTGGTTTGGTTTTGTTGTTGTTGTTTTGGTTTTTCAAGACAGAATTTTTCTGTGTAGCCTTGGCTGTCCTAGACTCACTTTGTAGACCAGGCTTGCCTCGAACTCACAGCAATCTCCTGCCTCTGCCTCCCAAGTGCTGGGGTTAAAGGTGTGTGCCACCACTGCCTGGCAGCAGCTTTAAACTGTTTGAATCAACAGCAAGGCTTGATCACAAAGCAAGGCTATAAAAATGAAACATTTAGCAAAGACCCTATCAGAGACTTGGCTTGGGCCACTCACTGAACAGTCAATTCCATTGAGGCTGGACTTGGTCCCTTTCCCAAAAAACTCACCGGATTTTTTACAACTGCCACAGGAAGATGCTCTGTTGTGTCTCTTCTGTGGCGTCTCAATCATTAGCAGAGCATTTGACTAGCCAAGCCTATGTGTCTGGTCCATATTCCTTTCATACATTCTTCAAGGTGGGGTATTGGTCCTGCCTTCAGCTTCCTGTGTAGTGACAATGCTTCCCCACTTTCTGGGTGCCCACTCTATCTAGGTGGGAAGTTTGTTTGGATACTGAGAGAGGCCAAGAAGTTGCAATGTCCTTAGACAATTGAACTAAGGACGTGGAGGTAAAGATGTACACAAGGTGGGTTATTACTCTGCTTCCTAATAAATATAGTTCTGTATTGTTTCGGACCTCCTACTCCTTGAAGAACAAACCCTGGAGGAAAGGTACTGAGCGTCAGTAAAATATATCTCTATCTTTGTGCATTGCATAAAGCTTTGGATCAATATTCCAACAGCTTCATTCATTAGATTTTTTTTTCTTTTTTATCAAATTTTAAGAGGTAGCTAATAAGAGGAAATTTATGCCAAGTCCCCTCAAATCTGATTCATGAACAAACTAATTTGGAAGGCTGACTGAAACTCAGTGTTTAAAACTCTCCCCCTCTACTGTGGAATGCAGGCTCCATGTGTGCATGCTGGGAATTCTAATGGCATGCACAACAGCCTTAATTTCTGTCCTTTTTTTAGTGACCTTTTAGGAGAGACAAATTACTATGCTTGAGATTTTAGCCATGGACAGCTTGAAGAGAATTCAGAATTAGGGTCCTGGGAGCAGAGACGATCTCACCTAAGCAGCGAAGGCTTCCATAATGATTCTCTAATTGATTATTCTAATTATGCTAGCATAATATGTTTTCAATTACACACCACTCTTTCCCTTCAGAATCCCGTGGAGACTCAATCCCATGAGACTTTATCCACCAATACTCTACTGTTAGTACCAGGAAAGGAAAAGCTCTCTGTGGAAGAGAAGGGTGTAGTCACAACATAGAAATATATATGTACATTTGCCTGAGAAGGGATTTCAGAACACTGTCCATGCTCTACTTGTTGGTGGTGGTGTGGTGGTAGCGTGGACAGAACTCACGGCTTTGCACACACTGTGTACACATTCTGCCACATGCTGCATCCTCAGCTCTCCCATCTTCCCAAAGTATGTCCTTGTGACCTACCATAATTTTCCTACTATAAGAAGCACCTGACCATAAGACGCACCCAATTTTTACAACAGTAAAGTAAGAAAAAAAATTGAAGACATCAATCAGACCACCGAGGCACACCCTAAATCCCCCCCCCCCCGACACACACACTTTTGGGGTGATGGAAGTGCATCTTATGGTCCAAAAAATACCAGGGGACCTATGGTTGCTGGTGGAAGGACCTATTTGAGTCGATCTACACTGTAAGGCTCCCTCACTCTAAGACCAATTGAACCAGTTTACTTTGACATCGACAATTTGCAAGATAGAAATAGAAACACTTCGAAATGTGCTCAATAGGGATGCCGGGTGCTAGTTAATCAATGCTTATGGCATACAGAAAACTGGGCCTGGGGCAAGGGCAAGGTCCATAGCCATTGAATGCGCTCCATGTGTCAGTGTTACACACTCACTACCAGGCAGCAGCACGCATGCCTCAGAGCAGCCTAGTACAGAATGTCTAAACATAGACTGGATGCTGTAGCAGAGAAGCCTAAGAAGGCCAGATATCAGAGTGCAGCACACACAGAGCTCAGCCCCACCTCCTAACGTTCCCTGCCCCCACCAGCCACTTGTGATGCTAACTATACATTTTCATTACTCCTTACGATCATGGACTCGACCTTTTGGAACCATGAGCCTCAATAAATGAGCTGCCGTGATCATGGTGTCTCTTCACAACAATAAGAAAATAACTAAGACAGACCCAGCTCCAAAACTGGGGGAAAGTTATGGGAAAATTCTGACACTCCATGTTAACCCCTGGCTTTCACATGGCTAAGGGCAGGCAGGGATACTGGCATTCACATGAACACACACACACACACACACACACACACACACACACACACACACCTCACACATATACCATAAATGTAGGGTCTTTATAATCTTGTAAGTGGGGTTGTGGGAGTAGGCCAGCAGTAGAGTTCCTTGGCAGTGCCTGTTGGTGGCAGTATTTACAGGATCATTGATTTGTTTCTCTGCAGAGGCCAGGAGGCACACCCCTACTTCACCCTAGCACTGTTGTCCATAAGAAATTCTGAATTGATGGAGCCAGTTTTCCTACACCATGCTTTTTTACACTCTCAGCATTTGGGACAGAATTCAGTAACCTCTAAGCAGTAAATAGGTTAGTAATAGATGTCACTAGAGTGACCAACTTGATCCTTCTTGGTTTCAACACAGAAATTTATATATTCTGAGAAGCCCATTGGTCTTAGGTTAGCTGCCGTGGTTGCATGCATGCCCTGCTCCAATTATCCTGTCTTCTCAAAGCTAAATAGGCAATCTCCAGATCCCACAATAACTCAAGTCAAGAGATTCTCAAGGGTCCAAGGGTAAGGCTGGGCTTAGAGACAGACTGAGGTACTATCTCACTCCTTCTCCAGGCAGACTTTGGGGGTGTATTAGGTTAGTACTTTTCCAATGTTGAAGCATACGCAGGTCATTTAGTTAAAATGTGGGCTGATTCATTCGGTGTATGACAGGACCTAAGATTTAGTGCTACCAGTCCACAGACCACACACATAGAAATTAAGCTTTAGTACAGGTGTGGTGCAGGGCCAAGCAGCCACCACAAAGATAACCAAAACTTAAGAATAAACATCATGGAAGGCCGGTGTGTGTCCCTCAACACAGTATTGCCTCAACAGATGTATTGTGGGAAGAGTGTTACGTGCTTGGTAGTGACTCTGCCTGTGCAGTCACTGGGCTAGAGCAGGCAAACAGCAGCCTTGGGTTACCTTGCTGAGCACAGAGTGTACCAAGAGGGGGTGAACCCACTGACTGTGTTCCAAGACAAGTCTGCTCCAGAAAGGACATCACCTGCTGTTCTCAGCAGCCCGATATAATCGTTTCTGGAAACCTGGCACCTCAGCTCTCATCCTTGTCTAGTTCTGAATTATAAATAAATGGAGATTTAAAATATAAAACATGCTGGCCACCGCACCACCTACCAGAGAACAAATGGAAATATTTCTCGTTCCATAATTCATTAAGAACCAAGGCTCCAGGTTGCGTTCTATGGTTTTGGCTGAAATAGCCCCATTTTTTTTCAAAACACCACCCCCACCATGCTTAGTCATATTTCCTTGCTCAAAACCAAGTAATTCATGTGGTCTAGATAAAATTAGGCTCCTTTCTGACTACTTTTCATCTCACTGGGAACCATGACCATCTCACCTTGTGTCTACCTAACCAAAGAAGCTAGCACTCTAGGTCTCATACCAGCTAAGAAGATACAAGTCTAAATTTACAAGATATTTCACCATAAAAATGATTTCTTCCCAAATACCCATAAGCTATGCTGACATATTACATACTACACATCATGAGATTTACACTCCAGGCTTTACATTATTTTATATCTGTGTATTCTGTTTCTACCTAGACTTAGTACTAAGGACAAAAATCACAGTATATATACATATATACATCAAACTGTATACCATGGTACCTGCTCATTCAGAATCATAAGAAAGTGTTGTTCCCTATTAAGTTATATAGTCCATGTACAGAGAGCTTTACAGAATATGTTCTACCAGATTTTTGGCACTTTCTCTATTGTAGCTAGAATTTTAGTCGCCTGTAATATACCGCCATGTTCTTTACTTAATATTGAATCGCCTTTTAGGCCTTGTTTTTATGCTCGTCTACTCAGTGGCTTCCCAGCCATCACAGAGTCTCTGTAGTGCATATAGTTCTACCCAACCCTCCTTTCATATTGCCACGTCTTGTCAGCATCTCTCAGCTCCATCACGGCACCCATAGTATGAAAGACACTGTCCAGAGATGAAGCCAAACTGCACTGGTAATAGGATAAAGTCTGGATTGGCATTTTGATTCTTGGCGTAATATTGGAGGTAAGGTAGGAGGCAAACTGCTGCTCTCAGTTCACCTCTTCGATATTTAAAATTTCTGTTCTTTGAGAACAGGTGTGTTACCTACATGTAAGTCTGTGCATCACGTGCATGCCTGTTCCCCATGGAAGCCAGAAGAGGACATCTGGTCCCCTGGACCTGGAGTCACAGATGGTTGTTAGCAGCCGTGTGGGAGCTGGGAATTGAACCTTGGTGTTTTGGGAACATCAGCCAGTGCTCTTAACAGTTGACCCATCTCTTTAGCCTCCCAACTAATCTTTTATTGATGTAAACATAGCTCTTAGTTAGGTTACTTTGATCAGTCAGTGAAGGAAAGACCGGGCAACACTGGCTATATTAGTCCTGCTTGACTGGCATCCTCAGTTTAGCTGTATCAGCTTCTAGGATTTTTAGGAAAAGCCCAAAGAAATGTCTCGAATTATTCCTGGGAGAAGAAGCATCTCTCTTCAGAAAATAACCTTTTCAATTGTAAGAGAAAGGGACCCCAACTTATGTCTTCTCCTTAGACATGTAGTAAAAGTAAGGGCATATTTTATACACAGAAAGATGTTGTGGGGCTAGAGAGACGGTTCACCTTGTGCTGTTCTTGCTGTCTAATATGGCAACCTTAGCATCCATGTAAAATGCCTAAAATGGCTGTGAGCACCTGGAGGCACAGTGCTGGAAACGTGGTGACAGAAAGAGCCTTGAGGCTTGCTGCCTATATGGGCCAGCCAAATCAGTGGTCTCCAGCCTTGGTGAGGCACCATGTCTAAAAAGAAAGTGGATACCAACTGTGGAGGACACCCAACTTCCGGCCTGCAACACGTCTGCATGCACACACACACACACACACACACATACTCACATGCAAACACACACATACGCACATATACACACACGGGGGGGGGGGAGGAAGAAGGGGAGAGAAAAAAGTACAGAGTGGGAGGGGCAGAGGTGCTGGGAGAGAGAGAGAAAAAAATACAGTTCAAGCTTTTACATAGAGGCCAAAAAGTAGCTGGGTAAGGAGTCTTCTGATAATCTTTCAGTGGTCTCACATATTCTAGTAAAAATGTCTATGTACATTCCTTTGAGTCTGAGTATCGGATATACCTGATATTTTTACTTTATTAAATAAAAAACCCATAGAAGTGGTGTACATCATGTCGGGGTTAAATGATAGGAATGTGACCCCTCTCTCCCCCACCCCCTCCCTTGTCCTCTTGCTTTCTCATTGTAGTGAAGCTAGTTCCCATGGAGAAAGATTACCTATGAACAACTAACACATCAAGGAACTAAGTAAGGGAAACCACAGGCCAAAGCAATCATGGGAAGAAGCTGAGGCCCCATTCTAACATCTTATACAGGAGTCCATGCTGTCAAAACACATACACACACACACACACACACACACACACACACACACACACACAGACACCTGGAGCCGGGGCTTGCCCTGTGGAGCCATGGGATAACTACAAGCCCCAGAGAGCCCTTTGGTGACACCTGGTGAGTGTGTAGGAAGGGGTAGTGTGGGTGGGTGTAGGTGTGGGTGGGTGGGTGCACACATGCCATGATACAGATAGGCAAGACAAGGTAACAATTTGCAGAATAGGTTTTCTCCCTCTACCATGTGTGTCCCAGGGATTCAGTCGGGTGGTCAGGACTGGGGACTAGTGCCTTCACTCAGCCACTGCTGGCTGCACCCATACCATTTCTAATGTGAAGTAACTTAAGAATATGCAATTAAACCAGCTAGTGTATATATACATATATATATATATATATATATATATATATATATAATTAATAGATGAACAAAAAGAAAACAGTAAAAAAGAGAGCTTATCTGTTTATGATGAGCATCCTTCAGACCACCCTAGAATAGAGCTTCTCATTGATATGCCCCTCTATGAGTTTACTTTAATCAATCTTGTTCTGCCTAGAAGCTTCATTAGTATTTGGATCTACCCACATACACAAGTCTCACATTCCTTTGAGGATTTAAATCTTCACTAAGGCACATAGGCATTAAAGTTAAATCCTTATTAAAATGCATATGGGCATAGTGAGTTGGAGTGAATATACAAAACTCAGACCTAAGGTATGCTCACAATGTTAATGACTTCCGGTAATGTAGCCTGATCCTGGAAGGATCCTGATTCAGAAATGAATATTTGATGATCGTATACTTTTACAAATCAAATCATATCACTCAAAATGGACATGATGATTTCCTATGTTTTTGGTTTTTTTAATTTTTAATTTTATGTTTATTACAGAAAAGGTGGACAAATAAAAACATAAAACAAAAATGCAGCCATCAATCCATCTCCCTATCTGATGAAAACTATGGCCAATATATAGGCCAACAACCATTATGGCACAATCTATACCACTTAACTTTTTCAATTTATTTAAATAATTGTCAAGGACAAGAAACATGGAAGTCCTTTCCCATCACTTACATCTCAGTTCTGTAGAAATCCACAGAAGCCAATGCCCCCACCTCCCCCCGAAAAACACTCTCTCCCTCCCCACACCTCCCGCCTCTGTCTCTCACTGGGGACTGACCATAATGCCTCTCCTATGATTAGCAGACTCCAGCCCTCAAATATCAAAAGGTTTTTGTATCGATACCTGGGCAAGGATCATTATTACAATAGTGTAAGAAGTTGCATTTTGGCAAAAATTGACTTAACACCTTAATTTCAAGGTCTCATAGATACATCCTTCTCCAGAAGATCCTAAACTCTGCAGAGTCAGCTTAAATAAGCAGACTGCTGGGAAGGGAGGAGAGAAAGAAAGATAATGGCCAGGTACTATAGAATCCACCAAATGGGTGACAGTGGAAGAGAGGAGTCCACATGCCCAAGGCAGCACGACCCAGGACTGCTTGCCTCTGTGCTATAGGTTAGCTCCAATGTCCCCATGCACACACAAGGCTGGCTTTCCAGGTTGGCATTATTAGGATACAGTAGAAACCTAAAGAGGAAGGAGGCTCATGGCTGGGTTTATGGCCCAGGACAGATAATGTGGTACCCTGTCTCTTTCTCTTGCTGTCATTCACTTTCCGTCCTGAAAGTGCATAGTTTCTTAACTGGACAATTTAGTTTCACTAGCCTGGCACATCGGTTTCCCTTTATTCCAGGCAATTAGTATGCACAGACCATTAAGAGAAAATGGGTTTGTTTACAACCTGGTCACAGGGTGGGGAAGAAATACTTCTAGCCTCTCTCTGCCTCTATTATCGCACTGTTACGTCAATTGAAGAAAAGACTGAACTATAGCCAGGAAACATGCATGTGTTAACAAAGGTGTGAAAATCCTGGGGGTGGGGCAGGGCACACTCCTGGTGCAAGGTTTTAGCCTCTCCCCCCCACCCCCCACCCCCAGAATGAGAGTTCAGAGAAATGTTCACTCTTTGGAGTCTTTTCTTTTGGGGTGTTTTGGATTGACATGCTTTGCCAGCTTCATCATGAACTGACACTTCCCACACTGGAAGCCAACGCACACCTTGCCTGTTTGAAAAGCTTACTTGTTGCATAATTTTATTTGTATGTGTGTTTTGCCTGCATGTATGTCTGTACACCATGCGCCTGCCTGAGGCCCACGAAGGAGAGAGAGGGATTCAGATCTGCTGGGGGTCTTCAGTTACAGATGGTGGCAAGCCACCCCATGGGTGCCAGGAATCGAACTTGGGTCCTTTGCGAGAGCAGCAGCTGCTCTTACTCACGGAACCATTGCGCTAGCCCCACAGCTTTCCTTTGGTAAGGTTGATGATTCCAAGTGTTTTGTTACAGTAGAGGAAAGCTTGCCAACAGAGGACGAGGAAATAGTACCCTCCAAAACAAACAAACAAACAAACAAAACAAAAAACAAAAAAACCACCCAAGGTCATTGCTATGATGCTACACAAAGGAAACAAGGAGATTCGAACTTGTCTGTAGGAAGAGTGTGGGACGCACGGGGAGTAGGTGAAAAGCGGCCTAAAATATGCACGGAGTGCATTGGTCAGAACATGAAGTAGCCTGTCCAGGCCCACATGTTTGCTGCATGATTGGTCCTGTTGGGTGACACCTTTAGGAAGTGGGACCCAACAGGCTATTAGAGGTGGGTACTTGGGAGCATCTTATGCCCGGCCCTTCTCTCACTTCCTATTTCTTATCTAACAAGCTTCCACCACCTTGATGTTCTTCCTTCCCTGTTGAGAGAATATCTTGTGCACTGTATGGATTAAACACCTGTCAATAAAAATATCTGATGGCCTATAGGTTAGGAAGGAACTAGAAGGTGGGATATCCAGTAAGAAGAAAGGATTCTGGGATAGAGGCAGGTGCAGGAGCCAACTGGCAAGATGAGAGGAGGAGGACAGACAGACAGACAGATGCATTGTACCTGAGCATAGGCAACAACCCACATGGCAAAATGTAGATGAGTAAAAATAAGCTATTTTAAGTTATGAGATAGTAAGAGAAAAGCCTAGCTATATGGCCTACATATTTGTAAATAATATTTTGAGTCACAGGAGACATTTTCCAAGATCTTGGGGGTAGGAGGAAAAATCACCCCCACAACATTTCCCATAAGCCCTGAGTCAAGAATGCCAATAACTATGGGCTAAAACCTTTAGTCAACAAACTAGAAAATGCCTTTCCTCCCTTTCAGCGCCTCTTTCAAGTGTTTGGTCACGATATGATAAATGTAAGCACATGAAGATTTGCCAGTGAGTCTAAGGAGGGTTCAAAATATAAAATTATTTTTATTTTTGCTGTGTTTGTTGGAAATGAGTATTTGGTATCAGTCCCAGAAACACACAAAGTAAAATTAAAAAGAAAAGAACTGATAAGGCAATTTCTTTTTGCAAAAGGAGTTTGTGATGAACCAAACTAGGTTAGCAAACAGCACACATGGCCAAGAAGGTCTCTGTCATTTATCTCTAAGAAAAGGGAGAGTGTGGCTGTGCATCATTGGCTGGGATTCAACTTTATCGTCTACTCCTGACTGTCTGATTTAGAAAGCTGCAGAAAAGGAAGGGGAAAGAGAAAGGGTTCTCTTTGCACTATCACACTCTAAAATTGCAGCAGGCCATTGCATAAACAAAAGATAAACCATGTAGGAGAAATGTGAAGAGTTTACTTCTGTTGGAATATTGGTCTTTGGCATGCTAGCTCCCTTTAAAAAAGAAATCTCAGGATGCCTCAGGTAGACTGGCAAATGCTGGCTAGATTTTACCCATGTTCTGCAAATCTGAGTAAGACTGAATTCAAATGTACTGGATTACTTTATTTATTTTATGGAGACATTTTGTTTTGTGTGTGGTTTTTTCAAGACAGGGTTTCTTTGTGTAGCCTTGGCTGGCCTGGACTCACTTTGCAGACTAGACTGGCCTTAGACTCACAGACATTCACCTGCCTCTGCCTCCATGAGTGCTGGGATTACAAGAGTGTGCCCGTGTGCCTGTTTTCTTCTTCTTCTTCTTCTTCTTCTTCTTCTTCTTCTTCTTCTTCTTCTTCTTCTTCTTCTTCTTCTTCTTCTTCTTCCTCTTCCTCTTCCTCTTCTTCTTCTTCCTCTTCTTCTTCTTTTTCTTTCTTTACTTCTTTTTTTCTGTCTTAAATTTTACTATAACATATAAATGACATGACATTTGCCTAAACGTTTATCAATAAGAATGACAGAAATTTCAAAGAGAAAATTTTTAAATAGCATAGGACTCTGGGTATGACATGGTTACTGCTTTCTTCTTTTATCCAGATTTATAGTTATAAGGAGCTTGAATAAGAAGGCTATAGGTCAAGCTGTGTAAATTGTTAAGGAGATTGGGGCCATTAAAGGGAAACCTCACATTCTGCATAGTATAAATTGGTTATAGTAGAGGCCTTTTCTGCTACCTGCCCTAGCTCCCAAATAAATGACACAGAGACCTATTAGATTTATTCAACAATTTTTAAGCTTTATAACTGGGCAGCTATTCATCTATTCTAACCCAGATATGCTAATGTGGCTACCTCCCAGCCACGTGACCTTTTACTTGTCACCTCAGTCTTGCCTTGGCTTTCTCTGCTGTCTTTCCTCATGATGAACTCCTCCTCTTGGTGACTTCTTCCACTCTGTCTATTTTCAGAGCATGAAGAAGAAGGAGGAGGAGGAGGAGGAGGAGGAGGAGGAGGAGGAGGAGGAGGAGGAATCCTTGAGGGCAAGAATCAACCCATCAAAGGACCCAGGGCATATCAATTTTTTGCTTTGGCATGGGCTGGACCAAGAGGAAGACAGCCAGAGGCTCAGTTCACCCATGGTCAGATGGTGCTACTATGATGAGCAAGTATGTGATGGGGACATGGAAGAAAAAGAAATGGCGTGGCTTGTGTACTATAAAGAGAAGCAGAGCTGGAGAGGTGATGGTGGTGAGGAGCAACCTGATGTGAGAGGCCTGCACTGCCACCTGAGGCCATAGTGTTGCCTGGGCCTGCTGATGCTGAGGGCCATGTCTGGGTCCATGGCCCTACTGCAGCAGAAGTCTGTGTTGATGTCTGTGGCCTAGGTTATCATCAAAGGGCATGTGGTAGTCTGTGGTCTAGGCTGTCAGCAGAGATCAAGTTGATGTCTGAGGGCTGCACTGAGCTGGTCCTGCCCCTCACTAGACACTGCATGGCGCTAGCAGTGACCTGGGTAGGGTACAGAAGAACTGGCTTTGTCCCTCTCCTGAGAAGCCCAGGAGGGATGGCCCTGGCATGGGTGAGGGACAACTGGTGGGCTGAGCATCTCAGGTACTACCAAGGCATAGATCCAAGGCTTTGAGTTGGCCCACCCCAACATCTACCCATCTCTGTACTGCTGGAGTGAAGGGATTGGTCCTGCAGATCCAAAGCTGCATTATCTCCATGGCACAGGACAAAAGCAGGATATCAGAGAGTCTCTCTGAGGGTCCAGTGATGATGGTGTAGTGGAAGCCAGAGGCCTTGAATCAGACCAATGACTAATCTCAATGAACATTTGCAAGTACAGACGTATGGACAAAAGGAGTATGAGGTGGGACACACCATGGCACACTGCAGCTTCCATGGAGAGATGTTGTTTTTGTTTGTTTGTTTGTTTGTTTTTTATTTTCCCCTGGGGTGGAGGTTACAAGGGTGGAGGGCAGATATAAAAAGGCTGGGAAGTGAGTGGGACTGGGATGCATGATGTGAAATTCACCATAAGTAAATTAAAAATTTATGAAAAACATGCTTTGAGTTTTTAAAATCTGTTATAGCCATGTTCCAAACATGGACTACCCCACAAGTCACCAAGACATTTTGGTTCATCCTCAGAGAACAGAGAGAAAGAAATTAAAAATTGAAAGGTAGGAAATTCTAATCAAGGTTTTGGAATTTTAGATCATTTTAATGATCTCCTTTATTAATAATAATTGTACCTTCAAACTATTATTTCCATTGAAAAATTATGCACATTTAAAAGAATATACAACTATTACAAGCAAAACATGCATCATCTCCTCCCATGTCTGGGATTTGGGAGGAAGTGGACAGTTTCTGATATCAGAAGAGGGAGACCACTTGAACCATCCTCAAACAACTTCTACAAAAACAGGCACAGTGATGGGAGCCTCAGCTGAGAGGCTCCCACTCCTAAGACTTGGTACAAGTCATAAGCAAGAATTAGACAAAAACTGAAAAAAGAAGGAAAGGAAAGGGGAGAGAGAGAGAGAGAGAGAGAGAGAGAGAGAGAGAGAGAGAGAGAGAGAGAGAGAGAGAATCTTACCTGACATTATATAAAAAGTTACCATGATGATGTCAATTATGATGAAATTTCTAAAGTTTTCCATTTTTTTTACCTATGGGTTTCATTAAAAGCAGTTGTAGGAAAGGATCCAAGATGGTGGAGCCAATCAAACACTGCATCTGATTAACAGGATGACCAGGAGTGCACAACGACCTAAAGACCAAACTGAGACCTGCAAAGGACCAGTGCTGCTGATTGCCAGCACCAAGTGCATCAGTTGCTGCTGTTCCTCATCAGAACAAGACAGCCCCAAGGACATCTTCAAAGAATGTTTCCAATCCCAACGGAAACACAGTTGGCACAACATTTCAGACTGTCCCACACAGGACTCTAATTAAGCCTTGAATTTCTCAACATTTAGAAACTGGATCACAAATGCTATTCCAAGCTTATTTAACCATTTCTCTAATTTTATTTGTACCCCTACAAAGGTATTATTCATTCCAAATCAGCAGGAAGAAACTGTAAGAGAACAATGCCCCATTTCCTTTAAGGGGGGTCTGGTAGGGTTTTGGTTACTTTCTTGGACTATAGAGGGTTATTTTCAATGGCAGTTTGTTACAAGTTATTATTAGTCTTATTTAGAGAGAAAACAAGGTTGGACTCAGGGATGTCTCTCTTTTCCGTTATCTTTCATTCTTAGGTTTGGAGATGGGGTTAAAAAGAAAGAAGGGAGGGGCCAGGCAGCAGTGGCTCTCGCCTTTAATCCCAGCACTCGGGAGGCAGAGGCAGGCAGATGGTTGTGAGTTCGAGGCCAGACTAGTCTCCAAAGCTAGTCCAGGAAAGCCAAGGCTATACAGCGAAACCCTGTCTTGAAAAACAAAACAAAATAAACAAACAAAAAAGAAAGAAAGAAAGAAAGAAGGAAAGAAAGAAAAGGAAGAAAGAAGGGGGAATATAGAAATATATAGAGAAGATAGAACAAAAAGTAGCTACTGCAGGCTGTTTAGGATAAATAAGTTATATAAGTTAATTATTATTCAAATCATGATCACATCAATTATTAGTCTGTTTTTATCACAAGAATATACATCTTAGGTGCAACAGATAGATATGATTCTATAGAGAGATAAGGTAAAATAGATAAGGTCTTCAAAAACCACAGAGACATATAGAATATGACATTTTAATTTTTTTTATTATTTTTAAGATTCACTGATAATGAAACAGGTTAACTCCTGGCAACACTCAGCCTACCTCAAAGACGATGATGAGCATCAACGAACCTCCTTATGGAGATGGCTTTAAATGTGGCAAATGAGTCATTGGGCAAAATGTTCTCATTTCTGAGAATTCTGCCTTAAAAAGGGCAAGCTTGGATGCAGGCAGAGTTGATTGCCAAACTCTGTCAAGACAATGTAAGCAAGTCCTTAATAATTCCTGCCTCACAAATATGTCTGTCAGATATATTGGGCCAGAAGGCTGAAGAAGATGCTCCACCATTATAGAGTTTTCTGTGATTATTCTGTCATCTTCTCATTTGGAAAGCTACTAACATGCACTCCCAGCATACTCAGATAATCAAGTTTATTCCTCCTCAAGTCGCTGATAGGGTTGAAGACCAGATAGTTTAGTGTTGTAATTAAGATTAGTTGTATATGGGTTAAGATGTTTTTAGGTCTAGATAGATATTCTAAGTTCATAATGATGAGATATGATAGATATTTATTTACATTCAGAATTTTAGACACACCAAGATAAGAAAGATGTTCTGTTCAAGGTTATCAAATACAAAAAGCCAAAATACTCAGAATGTAACCTCTATATAATTCCTGATTGTGTCATGGTTCTTCTTGCAATAGGTAGTTTATTGTATGTATGTGTAATAATATAAATGTATATGTAAAAAATTTTTAAATTAAAAAAGTATTTCTTAAAAACAAACAAACAAACAAAAAAAGGCAGTTGCAACTCTCTCTTCTCTCTCTCTCTCTCTCTCTCTCTCTCTCTCTCTCTCTCTCTCTCTCTCTGTGTGTGTGTGTGTGTGTGTGTGTGTGTGTGTGTGTGTGTGTGTGTGTGTGATTTTAGCTGGCTCTGTTTCTGTCTTTGAGAATCCCAACTTGGAATACCACCATTATCCACTATTGACTTTTATTTATTTACTTGTTTACTCATTTTTAGGAACTGAGAGATAAAGTATGGTTCAGAAGATTATTTTTTAATAAAGACAGTGTAAAGTTTTAAAATCTTGTTCGAACCATTCATTCGCTATTATCTCTAAAATTGTGTTTAATTTAGCCAGGTAGACAGTCTTTAGTCTAATCTCTTATACTTGTTTAAATTATAAGGTGTCTTAAAGTATATTATAGGAAGAGAAATCATTTGGAAAAGATAACTCATTAGCCTAGAAGTATGCATGTGACAAATGCTTATTTGAGTAGGCCCAGAGCGAATGCCTCTTCCCAGAGACAGTAAGCTGGAAAATTCCAGAGACTTTCATTATACTAGGTAGCTCACTTCTCAGGGCAAGAGACATGCTGCTGTTACACAGAACATCTATTTAAAGCAAAAACCAAGACATACCAAAGTGCTTCCTTCCCTGCCCTCCTCCTATGTTTGTATTTTTTTTTAATATTGAACAAATAATTGAAGAAGCCTTGATGTTACCACATGTGCACACTATCTCTACCTGACCATACTTACATTGATCACAACCTCCAAAAATTAAGTGGAAATTTATGAAAATGAAACACAATTATGTTTTTATCATAGCTCATTTGGTTACAAAAATCTGACAGCACCTTTCCTCGGGGAGGTAAGGCCAGCGACAGTAAAATCAGCTCCTTGCACCTTGCCTCTGCATTGTTTTCCAAAGCATTTAGACCCCTCTTCAGTCAACAGTGACAAGATAACATCAGCAAGGTGATGGAGTGGCACCATACAGTGCTTGTCACCCCACAGAAGCATTAGTCATGGCAGCTGTCCACTCAGGGAAATACTTTCACAGAGGCCAGGATCCACATGAATGATTAGAGCATTTGGGTATAACAAAGAACTAAGAAAAGATGCATCAAAGACCATGGAGGAAAAAATGGTTTTATACCATGCATGTCACCTCCCCTCCCTCCAAACTGAGCATGTGGAACAGAGAAAAATCTCTGCATATGACAGAGATTAAACTGAACATAATTTTTACCGTGTACTCCACAATACACCTACCCCAGTTCCGTGGCTTTCCTGCTTCATTCCACCATCAATGACTAAATTCCAGGCCTTTTCTGTGTTCCAGATCCTTCCCATAGCAGGGCCCAAGCTCATGGCTTGAAGCCCCAAGCCAGCTCCAGGTTCCTAAGAATTCAGATAAAAATCAGCTCTCAAACTGGTCCCAGGCTTCACCTCACCCACATGGACTCATACTCCATAATCAAACTCTAATAAAGTCCTAGCACCATGCTTGTCCTACCAGCTGCTGTTTCCCGAATAGAACCAATGCCCAGGCTAGCATGGAACCAGCATCCACAGACTGACACTCCAGGAAAGTCCCCACAGTCTCGGGTACAGGTCTCCACCCACAGACACAGGCTCCAGCTGACCCCTACACATCCAGACCCTGAAGTATACAGTCCCATACCAGCCTCTGTAGCCACAAGCTCCATACTGGCTTCTTTGACCAGTCCTATGGACAAAGCTTGTGTTTCTACCTTAGTACAATATCAGCCCTGTTTTGGTTCGTACTAACAGCCCCAGGCTCCTGTAGACTGGGTCAGCTTTCAAAGTCTAAGGTTTAAATCTCACTCCATTGTACTCAAATTATAACCTAGCTCTGATGGAATCAGACTCTGGGCTCATCCTGTGAACAGATTCCAGAAGCCTACCCCTATAGATGCTAGTATCTGATTGGATATTGTAGACTTAAAGTTCAGGCTTATTCCAATGGACCCAAGCTCTGTGTCTGCTCCTGTGTATGCAGGCTCCAGACTGGTTCTAGTGAATCCAGGTAGCAGTCATGCTCACCTTGACCCAGGTACCAAACCAGCCAGCCCACCCAAGGATGCAGTAAAAGAAGGGGGAGGAGGAGGGGGAGGAGGAGGGGGAGGAGAAGGAGGAGGAGGAGGGGGAGGAGGAGGAGGAGGAAGGAAAGAAGAGAGGGAGTGAGGAACCTATATGTCGTTAACTGGACTAATGTGTACATTATGCCTGCCCAGAAGATCTGAAAAAGAGAATATAGCAGAAAGCTATTTAAAGAAATATTGATATGACATTTGACAAATCTCAATAGCAAAAGGAAAGTTCAGGTGTTCAAAGCACTGGCAACCATAAACAGAGTCCAGAGTAGCAAATTTTACCAAGACTCAATGCGATCATATTTACATTTAAATTTAAAATACAAGGAGATATTTGAAAATAGAAAATCAACACATGGGAAGCTGAGGCGGGGAGGCCAACCTCAGCCACATGGGTAGGGCCTTACTGAAACATAAACAAAGAGCAATAGAAATAAAAAGACAGAAATCACAAGAGAGAAATTAATGTTTCACATACAGTAGAACTTCGGCAAGATCAAGAGACTTTTCATATAAAAGTTGGTGTCTACCAGAGCGTGCCTGGTGGTTTGAAGAATGCTTGACTACCAGGGAGTGGCACTATTAGGAGGCATGGCTGTGTTGAAGGAAGTGTGTCGCTGAGGATTGGCTTTAGGGTTTCAAATAGTCAAGCCAGGCTTAGTCTGGCACCCTCTCTTCCTGTTGCCTCCCCCACCCCAATACAGATATACAATTCCCAGCTACCTCTCCAGCACTGTGTGCCTGCATGCTGCCATGGTTCCCATCATGAAAATTATTATAGATTAACTCTGAAACTGTAAGCCAGCCCTAACTAAATGGTTTTCTCTGTAAGAGTTGCCATGGTCGCACCTTCTTCCTTGGGAAAACACCATACGGCAGATGACGCCAGTGCAGAAGAAGGGCCCACAGGGCCCCAGGGCCTAGGATTAGGAGGCTAAAAGAGGATTTGGCAGCGGTCTTAGGGTGGCCATGTCCATGGTCGAGGCCAGGGGAGCTCCTGGAGGTAAAGCTGAAGACAAGGATGGATCCCTGTCACCAAGCTGGGCCTCCTGGTTAAGAACATGAAGATCAAGTCCTTGGAGGAGATTTAGCTGTTCTCCCTGCCCATTAAGGAATCCAAGGTTATTGACTTTTTCCTGGGTGTATCCCTAAAGGATGAGGTTCTCAAGATCATGCCAGTGCAGAAGCAGACACGGGCTGCCCAATGGACCAGGTTCAGGGCTTTTGTCGCTACTGGGGACTACAATGGTCATGTTGGTCTTGGTGCTAAGTGCTCCAAGGAGGTAGCCACTGCTTTCCGAGGGTCCATTATCTTTGTCAAGCTTACCATATTCCCTGTACAGGGAGGCTACTGGGGGAACAAGATTGGCAAGCCACACACTGTTCCATGTGAGGTGACAGGCCACTGTGGCTCTGTCTTGGTGTGTCTCATCCCACCAGAGGCACTGGTACGGTCTCTGCTCCTGTGCTCAAGAAGCTACTGTTGATGGCCGATATTGATGACTGTTTCACATCAACCAGGGGCTGTATTGCCACCATGGGCAACTTTGCCAAGGCTACTTTTGATGCCGTCTCTAAGACCTACAGTTACCTAACACCTGACCTCTGGAAAGAGACTGTGTTAACCAAGTTTCCTTTCAAGGAATTCACTGCTCGTCTTGTGAAAACCCACACCAGAATTTTTGTTCAGAGGATGAAAGGCTTGCTGTGGCTAACACATGGGGTTTTTAATACAAGAAAAATAAAGTGAATTAACTCTGTTTTTAAAAAGTTACCATGGTCATGGCATCTCTTCCCAGCAATAGATCCCAAGACAAATGGTTTCTGCTGTTTTGTTTGAGGCATACCCTGTCAAATGTGTCCTTCCTTCAATATTGAAGGGGTGATAAGAACCCTCGCACAGGAACAAAAGCCACAGCTGTCCATCACCACTACATGTGCCTTTCCAGAAGAGCAAAAGACTAGTTAAGCGCACTCCAAATAAGAGGGCACTGACTAATAAGAAGTGGACAGAACAGTAACATTCACTGTGCAGGTAAAAAGTAAATTCTTGTAAAACTGTCCCAGTAAAACTGACACACACATACACACACACACACACACACACACACACACACACCACACTTTCTCTCTCTCTCTCTCTCTCTCTCTCTCTCTCTCTCTCTCTCTCTCTCTCTCTCTCTCTCTCTCTCTCTCTCTCTCTCCCCCCAGTACTGTTTCTTTCTTGTGCTGTTGTCATGTGAGTTGGGTGTCTCCTAGCTCTGACTCATTCTGTCAAATCTTTCTCTGATTTGTCACTTTGTCTGCCCTTCAATTAGGTGTCACTTTCAACCATAGTTGCTTCAATCTATGAACTAACGTTACCTTCATTGTTAAGGATTAAAGACGTGTACTAAAGGCATGTCTGTATTCCATCCAGAGAGATTAAAGGTATGCCATTCCAAGTGGCTCACACAGACCTTGATGGTCATTGGATGCGATCTTATGTTGCTTGGTTAAAATTCTTCTACAAGGGAGAAAGAGAGAAAGAGAGAGGGAAGGATGGAGGAAGGGAGAGAAGGGGTAATGGTGGCTATACTTATGTTAAATAAAACAGACTTTAATTTTCTTAAAACTATACAATGAGGTAAAGATCATTTTTTGATAAAATGATCTGTTTATAAAGTGGATACTGCAGATCCCCCCAACAGAAGAGCACTTAATTATAATGAAGCAAATATCAAAACTGAAAGTAGAAACAGATAGAAATGCAAAGCAGTAGGGGACTTTAATACCCTGATTTCCATAATGAGCAGTTAGATCATGCGGAGGGGGAAAAACAGAGTGAAAAAGTACACAGGAAGAATATCATAGACCGAATGGACCTACAGAAAAACCACCCAACCCCAACATACACCTTTGAAAGCACATATCCTCCTTAATAAATTTAAGAAAATTAAAAATTCATGAGGAATATTTTTCTGACCACTGTGCTAAGTGAAATAGGCTGGGCAAAGAACACATGATCTGATTTATAAGTGGAATCTAAAAATGTCAAGGTCATAGAAACCCAATGGTGGTTTTCAGGGTTTAGGGGGTGGGGGGTGAGTGATGGGGGATGAGGGATGGAGGATGGAGACATTTTTGTCAAAAGATACAAAGATGTCTATAGATGGGTGTATAACTTCTAGAAATCTTTAGTATATTTGCTAGGTATAAGGTACTTCTTACTTGAAAAGTGCTAGAAGAATAAATCATAAAGTTTCTCAACTCAAAAAAGTAATGTGTGTGAAATTAAAGATGCATGAATTAGGTTGGTTTAATCATTTCGTGTTGTTTATATGCATTAATGCTCATCACAGTGCATTCCATAAAGGACTATCATTTTTATTTGTTAGTTACATCCTAATGAAGCAGGAGACAGCCAACAAAAGCCTAATTTTTCACTCGAAGAATAGCATAAAATGTCAGCTTGTCGAGACACAGTCTTCAGAGAACTCATCCATAAAGTGATGCTGAGCTGGCCCAAGCCACAGCTGATGCTTGAGAGAAGCAGTTAGTGGATCTTATAACCTCTCCTTCCTAAACACTGACCTTTTCACTGTTGACAAGATAACAACAACACACCAGGCTACATTTTTTTCATCTCTTTGCCAAAATTTAAAGAGTTTAATATTTTCACTTATTCTTGGCTCTTTTTTTTTTTTTTTTTAACATGAGGCTAAATTGCAAAGATGTTCTAAAGAACCTGACTTTACTTTCTCTGTCTTCAGAGTTTAAATTTTTTTTCAGGATAGTTAATCATAAGCCTGTGTATTGTCTGCAACTGGAGCAGAGAACACTGATGTTTCAGTCAGTGTCCGTCATTGAGGTATGTCCACTCTAGAGTCCTTTCTACATTCCATTCCTAAGCCACTATCCGCAAACAAAATGGCTTCTCTTCAAAAGATGAAAATTGTAACTTGCTGTAATTTAGTATTTCCCATGCCCATCAGGGCATGGGTCTCAAATCCAGTGAATGTATTAAGAGTGTGATATGCTTCTCAGTGTGCTAAAGAAGATCAGAGATTGTCATCCCCCGACAATTCATGGCCTCCATGCAGTGTGAGCCCTTCACACTGCCTGGCAACCACCTGTGCCTTTCTGAATTCTCTCTTATGTTTCTGTGGCATTCAGCCACCCTCCTCAATCTAACTGGTTTAGCTTTACCTCCTACTTATAATTCATGACATTAACTCCCTCAAACTTGTGTTTTCCTTTCCACTTACAATGTGACTTCTTTCATAGTTCCCTATATTGACAACCTCTTGGGTTTGGCTATTCTGTCACCAATAGTCCTGAAAAGAATACATACTTCTCAAATAGTTTATTATTGTTTCTTTAATTTTAATTGATGCATGTGTCTATATATGAGTTTGTGTCTGTACATACATGTGCCCACAAATTCCAAAAGAGGGCATTGGATCTCCTTCTGAGTTGGAGTTACAAGAAGTTATGAGCTGCCTGTTGTGGGTGCTGGGAACCAAACTCTGTTGCTCTGAAAAAAATCATCACATGTGTTTACCTGCTGAGCCATCTCCCTAGCCACCAGCACACATTTATGGATTTATGTCCACCACTCAAGCCCTGCACTGCATTCTCCCCCTTTTTCCACTAAAATAAAATGTTTGTTCCAATGTGCACTAAATGTGACTTTTAAAAACAGAGGATATATTTTCAAACTGTATTTACTGCACCTGATTTCTGGAGCATTTGGCATTTTAAATTCGCACATCTTGACATTTTCTCCTTCCTTGTCTTTAATGTCCCAACAGGTGTCAGACACCTTCTGTTAGTCCTTCTGTGGTTCCTAAGATCCTCTCTCTACCCTCATTCCCAACTGTTGACCCCAGTAGGCTGTGTGCTATGTACTCTACTGATGCCCTTGGGCTCTGGTACCTTGAGCCCATTAAGAATCCTGGAAAGGGACTAGAGAGAGAGAGAGAGAGAGAGAGAGAGAGAGAGAGAGAGAGAGAGAGAGAGAGAGAGAGAGAGAGAGAGAGAGAGAGGCAAATAGGATAGTATTTATTTCAATTTACTCTTTTTATATAAAATAAAAAGTTAAAATGAGAACCCCAATTTTCTTTGTTTAAATATAAAGAAATATGTTTCTCTGTCCTACTTCTGAGAGCATTTACTTCAAATTCGCTTTCTGTGTCTTTCAAATATGTGTAAATCTTTTTAGAAGTGAAGTAAGCCTCTTGCTGACTTTGGAAGCCAGTAATCGGTCTTTAAAAGAATCCAGGAGCTATTGTCTTGGAATATAAACAAACAGGAAAAAAAAATGACCCCTTTCTCCCACTTTTTATGGGAATGGAGCAATCTAAATTCAGTAAGAATTTTTCTTCAAGTTTCAAAAATAACTTTTCTCATAAAAATATGAGAAAGTTATTATTCCCGTGAATAAAGCCAATTCACTCACACAGATGGTCACTAACCCGCCAGGTGAATCTATAATTGACTACATATGATGTAGTTGCATCACAGGTGGATGCATACTGACATCTAACAAGGCTGATATGTATATACTCTACCATGAAACAAAACTACTTCTACTTACTTATTGTCAAGACATTTTCACAAAGGCACAGATAACATAGATACAAGTATGTTCATAAGCTACACAATTTTCAAAACAAAAATTTTAGACTAAAGAGAATCTCTAAGTAGTAAAGTTTTTAAAGTGGTAGATATTGTTAACATCACCTGAGATTGTGTATATGTTTTTACTATGCAATGCACAAAATAATGTGTGTTTTGGGCCTCAAAGTCACAGATCTACAGAGCATGACATCAAACTGTGTTATGTCTAATCCTCTTTAAAGCATTCTACTCTTAACTCTTGATCCAATATTTTCTACCAGTGAAAAGGTTAAGTGAATGAGTTTCAAACTGAATATTCAATATTGCTCTTAAATTAAATGCTGTGAACGACACGTGGATTTATATACAACCCATCATTAAAGATGACTGTTTTAGATCTCATGATTTTTACATACAGTCCAGTTTTCATCAGGAGAAGATGAGGAAACTGAGGCACAAAAGATCAGAGATAGAAAGTCCCTTATCTAAAATTGGGGGCTTACTTTCATAGATACACACATACTAAGTAAATAAATGTTTCAAAGAAGAGTATTGGAGAATGTATTCAATACTGGTATGTCTGTCCAGAGTATGCAAGGGCCTGGGTTCAATCCCCACCACCACTAAGAGAAATACAAGTAAATAAATCAAAAGAGAAGAAACATGAAAGCTTATTCAAGAGATAAAAGCAGAATCAGTCCAAATCTGGAGAAGGGATTATAAATCTGTATCCAGGAAGCTATCAAACACCCAGTGGGTAAATCTCATGAAAAGTACACCAAGATACATTGTGAAACACAGTCCACCATTAAAGAAAATAGAAACAGCGTAAAACAGCCAGAATATTGGTGTGCCTTAGGAACATTTCATTGGACCACAATACAAAACCACTGGAAGACATAATTGATGAAAAGAATGGATTCAAAGCACAAAGTTATCAATGACGGAGAAAATGAATAGAGTACATAATAGCCAAAGTTTTAAAATGCCAGTCTCAAGTTCCTTTGCATTAGTAATTACCTTGAAGGAAATGGATTAAATTCTCAAGCCAAAGGCATGATACGGGCCTAGGGCTGTAGCTCCATGGTAACATGTCAATAGCATGAACAAGACTAGGTTTTAACTTCAGCATGATAAAGAAAAAGGCATAAAGTAGCTGAATATATTTTTATAACAATTCAAATACATGTTGCTTATTAAAAGACTGACTTCACTTCTGATGACACACTGCAAATGAAAAGATGGAAAAATTATTTATCATGCCAATGGAAAGTGAAAGAGGGCAGGAGTGCTTACATTTATGCTAAATAAAATACACTTAAAACTATAAAAATGGAAAATGACATTTAAAAAGACACATGGGGGATTCAAGATGGCAGCACCGAACACACACAATATCTGATCTGCAGGACAGAGACTAGAGACCCAGCTGGGATCTACAGACCACATGGCCTGGAGGACCCTAGGTGAGAGGGGTCCCCACAGTGCAGAGCACAGGTGGGTCTGGCCTCAAGCCATCCATCTGGCCCAGGAAGGATGGGTGCCCAGTCCCAAGAGTCTAGACCCATACTTGCCTATGAGCTATAGCCCTGCTCTATATCACAGACTTGGTATCTGGGACTGAACTGTGGTGGTGAAGCACCAGAGTTTGGATCTGCTGGCCTGGTGAGAGGCTAGGACAACAGGTAGATCTGACCTCAGACCACCCCACCAGTCCAAAGAAAGCCCCAGGAGTCAGTGACCATGCGGGAACAGTATCCAAAGCCCATCCAAAGTGTTCTATCATGGTGAGCTGTACTGCATTCTTTCTTTCACTCTCTGACTGATCTGTGGGCTACAGAGAAACAGTATCAGTGTCTGTTGGCCTAGGGGTAGCCAAGAGTATGAATCTGGGATAGATCTGACCTCAGATCACCCTGCCAGTCCACAAAGGGACCCAGGGCCCACACAGGGGCCCAGGCAGCTGTAGACATGCTCTCCAGCTACAGTTCCATAGCCATGCTCTCAGGTTGACTGATCCAAGGATTCAGGACCTGAAAAGACCTGGGAGAAACCTAGGCAGCTGCCTTAACTGACTGTTCCCTCACACTTGGGAGGAACTGAACTGGCCTAAGCAGATCTGGAGGCAAGCTTAGCCAGCTACCACAACTCAGTGGAGGCTCCTGTGCTCTCAGGTGGGATTGAACCACCTTGAACAGATTGGGTGGAAGCCTAGCCAACTGCCACAAGGCAGTGAGGTTCCAGCACTCTAGAGTGGACTGAGCCTAGGACCCCAAAGCCCCAGTGCCCAAGGGCAGGGTTTTCAAAGCTGAGCCAAATGCAAGATAACCACCTATACCTATACTATCTCAGACTGATCTGTGGGCTGCAGAACACCAGCACCAGCCTCTGCTGAACCAGTGGAGAGCCCAGGGTATGGAGCAGAGTCCACTGGAGCTGAAACCAAGACACCTGCCTGACCAAAGAAAGGGTTCCCTAATCCCCACAGGTGAGGGTTCTCGATCTATAGATAGTCACGAATGAATTGCTCTCAATGACCAGTGAAGGACACCAGAAACTATTTCCCAACATCAGAGACAGCAAGATGATTAAAAACCAGCGTAAAAGCACAAACAACAAAAACTAAAACAATATACCATCTCCAGCACCCAGCAATCCCAAAGAATTCAACCCTGGAAACTCAAACACAAATGAAGCATAAGAAAATGACCTCAAATCCTTGCTAATGAAGATGATAATGGCGGAAATGAATAAAATTTATAAACAAATGCAGGAAGATGCAGCCAAACAGATTGAGCACATTAAAGAAACCTATAAAAAGGAAATGAAGAAACCACTGGAAGAAATTCAGGAAAATACAAATAATTAGAAGAAGGAAATCAATAAAACAGTTCAATATTTGAAGATGAAAAAGGAAAGAATGATTAAAAACACAACAGAAGAAAGCTGGGAATGAGAGAACTTAGAGAAGAAAGCAGGGAATGCATAGGTAAGCTTCTCTAACAGAATTAAAGAGATGAAGGAAATAATCTCAGGCATAGAAGATACAATTGAAGAACTTGATGCAGTCATCAAAGAAAATGTTAAATCTGAAAAATTCCTGACACAAAACTTCAAGGACACCATGAAAAGACAAAACCTGAGGATAATAAGCATTGAAGAAGGAAAAGATGCCCAAGGCCCAGAAAATATTCTCAACAAAATCATAGAAGAAAACTTCCCCAATTTAAAGAAGGAGATGCATATAAACATTCAAGAGGCCTACAGAACACCAAATAAAATAGACCAAAAAAATGTACAGAACAAAGAAAAAATAATAAAAGTGGTAAGAGAAAAAGGCCAAGTAACATACATATAATGGCAAACCTATCAGAATTACACCCAACTTCTCAGCAGCAAAATAAAAGCCTAAAAGATACACACTAACTGAATGGATCCATAAACAAGACCCAACATTCTTCTGAATTCAAGAAACACATCTCAGCCATAACAACAGACATTACCTCAGGGTAAAAGGCTGAAAAAAAAGATATTCCAAGCAAATGGACACAAGAAGCAAGTTGGTATAGCCATTTTAATATTAATAAAATAGACTTTCAACCAAAATTAATCAAAAGATATAACGAAGGACACTTTACACTCATCAAAGACAAAGTCAACCAAGATGACATGACAATTCTGAACATCCACACCCCCAATACAATGGTACCCACATTTGTAAAAGAAATATTAACAAAGCTTAAACCACACATCAATCACCACACATTAGTAGTAGGAGAGTTCAACACCCCACTTTCACCAAAGAGTAGGTCAACGGAACAGAGACTAAATTGAGAAAAATGACACTAACCGATGTCATGAATCAAATGAATCTAACAGATATCTATGGAGTTTTTCACTCAAACACAAAACATTATACTTTCTTCTCAGTGCCTCATGAGAGGTTCTCCAAAACTGATCATATAGTAGGTCACAAAGCAAGCCTCTGTAGGCTCAATTTTCTTAACAATTATATTTTATTATGAACTTATTAACCAAGCATACCTCACTTATAATCCAACTAACCTAAACATGAGAAAAAGGAAATTAAAGAACACAAGAATGAAACCTTCTGGATATCAGTTCCTAGGAATGATTCTCCTGACATAGTCAGCAGGATTTCATCAGCTGGAACCTGGAACAACCGGGAGCAGCAGCTGAGGCCCAGAGCAGTATCCGAAGCCCGGAGCCCTGAAGCTTTTGCCGGATCGGTTCTCTCAAGGAATGTCTCGAAGGGGAGCAATGAACAGCGAACAATCCCAAGTCTCCAAAGATGCCCCCTCCTGTTTGGGGCTTATATATCTGTCTGCTCCCAGAGTCGGTTCGCAGATCTTTTTCAGCTGGCAACAATCAAGCTCCTGCACAAGGCGGTTCGTCTTCTAGAAGATTAACATCACCTGTTCTCTCACAAGTCCATTCCCCATCCTACACTTGGGATCAAACAAAAGCAGGTTTGTCTCTCCTTAAAGCCTCAACAGATACAAGAAGATTGAAGTAATACCTTGTGCTCTATCGATCACCATGGACTAAAGCTAGATTCAACAACAGAAATAACAAACAGCCTACACACACATGGAAACTAAACAACTCTCTACTTAATGACAGCTGGGTCAGGGAAGAAATAAAGAAAGAAATTAAGGACTTCCTAAAATTCAATGAACATGAAGATACAGCATACCCAGATTTATGGGACACATTGAAAGCAGTGCTAAGAGGAAAATTCATAGCACTAAGCACCTTCATAAAAAAATTGGAAACATCTCATATATGCAAATTAATGACGTATCTGGAAGCCCTAGAAAAAAAGAAGCAGAAACACCCAAGAGGAGTACACAGCTTGAAATAATCAAACTTGGGGCTGAAATCAATAAATTAGAAGCAAAGAGAGCAACAAAACCAGGAGCTGGTTCATTGAAAAAATCAACAGGATAGATAAACCGTTAGCCAAAATAACTAAAAGGCAGAGAGACACTTTCTAAATCAACAACATCAGAAATGAAAAGGGAGACATAACAACAGACACAAAAGAAATACAAAGAATAATTAGGTCCTACTTCAAAGACTTATATGTGAGAAAATTTGAAAAAAAAAAAAACTTCAAATCTCTGAAGAAAGAGATTGAAGATGACACCAGAAGATGGAAAGATCTCCCTTGTTTGTGGATCATTAGAATTAACATAGTGAAAATGGCCATCTTACCATTTGTATCTGTAAATTTGCTTACCAAAAGCAATTTACAGATTCAATGCAATCCTTATCAAAATACCTACACAATTTTTTAAAGACATTGAATCAATTCTCAATTTCATTTGAAAAAAAAAACAAAACAAAACAGAATAGCTAAAACAATCCCATACAATAAAAGATCCTCTGAAGGAATCAATAGCTGATCCCAACATGTACTATAGAGCAACAGTAATTAAAGCAGCATGGTACTGACATAACAATAGTCTGGTTTATCAATGGAATTGAATCGAAGACCCACAAATATATCCACACATCTAAGGACACTTGATTTTTTTTTTATCAAGAATCCAAATCTACTCAATGGAAAAGAAGGATAGCATCTTCAACAAATGGTACTGGTCTAACTGGATGTCTACATGTGGAAAAATACAAGTAGATCCATATTTATCACCATGCACAAAACTCAAGTCCAAGTGGATCAAAGACCTCAACATAAAACCAGAGACACTAAATATATTAGGAGAAAAAGTGGGGAAGAGCCTGGAACACATTGGCACGGAGACAACTTTCTGAACAGAACACCGACAGCCCAGACTCTAAGGTCAACAATTAATAAATGGGGCCTCATGAGGTTGAGAAGCTTCTTTAAGGCAGGAGACACTGTCAACTGAACAAAGTGACAGCCTACAGACTGGGAAAAGATCTTCACCAACCCTACATCTGGCAAAGGACTAATATCCAAAATATATAAAGAGCTCAAGAAATTAAACACCACCAAACCAAATAACCCAATTAAGAAATGGGGCTCAGAACTAAACAAAAAATTCTCAACAGAGGAACATCAAATGGCTGAGAAGCACTTAAAGAAATGTTCAACATCCTTAGTCATAAAAGAAGTGCAAATCAAAATGACTCTGAGATTTCATCTAAGACCCATAAGAATGGCTAAGATCAAAAACTCAAGTGACAGCACATGCTGGCGAGGATGTGGAGAAAGAAGAGCACTCCTTCATTGCTGGTGGGAATGCAAACTTGTGCAATCATTATGGAAATCAATCTGGCACTTTCTCAGAAAACTGGGAATAGGGGTATCTTAAGACCTGGCTATTCCACTCCTGGGCATATACTGGAAATATGTTCCACCATACAACAAGGTCATATGCTCAAACATGTTCATAGCAGCCTTATTTTACTAATGGCCAGAATCTGGAAACAACCTAGATGTTCCTCAGTTGAATAATGCATAAAGAAACTGGTGCATTTACACTATGGAATACTACTATTCTATTAAAAGCAAGGAAATCCTGAATTTTGCAGGCAAATGGATAGAACTACAATGATTATCCTGAGTGAGTTAAAGCAGATCCAGAAAGATACACATGGTATATATTCGCTTATAATTGGCACAACATGGATGCCGCCTGAAAGTCTTCATGCAACATAAGATTGGGATGGATGGTGGGAATTCCTTCTGGGACACCAGGTGAGAGAATTATGGGAGAATGGGGAAATAGAAGGATCCAGATGGTCCTAGAAACCTACAAGAAGACCCTCAAGGCTGGCAGATCTGGACCCAGGGGGTTCTGCTCAAACTACTGTACCAACCAAGGACAATGCATGTAGTAAACCTAGAACCCCCTACTCAGATCTAGCCAATGGAAACCACATTCTCCACAGTTGTGTGGAGAGTGGGGACTGACTCTGACATCAACTCTAGTGCCCCTATTTGACCATGTCCCCTTGATGGGGAGGCCTGGTGGCACTCAGAAGAAGGGTAAGCATGCTACCAGGATGAGACCTGATAGGCTGTAATCATATGGTGAGGAAGGAGGTCCCCTTCTGTCACAAACCTGGGGAGGGGAACAGGGTCAAAGAGGGAGGGAGGGGGAACAGGAAGATACAAGTGATGGGATAACAATTGACATGTAATCTGAATAAATTACAAAAATAAAAATGACACATGGGTAGATTTATCAAGAAATACAACATTTATAAATATATGCTGCCCAGTATTAGAACACCTAAATACCAATTCAACCAAAGTTGTAAATGGCAAAAGTTCTCAACTTAGTAAATAAAGGTATGAAACAATGATGTCATAGAATTTCAGTATGCCACAGTGTACGGTGGATTAGGTCATACTCATAGAAAATCAATAAGCATTTGGTTTTAACTAAATTAGGCTAAATTGGCTTAACAGACACTATATAAAGGATAATCTGTACAATACCAACAGAGGTCAGATTCCACGAAGTGCAGTATTTATGAGTCTAGGGGATGTAATACCAGGTGTTTATAGGTTTATAACGGTTAAATAATTTTAATATCATATTATAACCTCCCTTGTCCCTTGTATTACATGTAACTTAAAGTTACTTCATGCAATGCAAGTACAGCTAACCTTGCTTTATTGTGAACACCAAGAGAGTGACTTCCTCCATCACTTCACTTTTTCTGTCTTTAGAGGTGAAGTGAGTGTCTCATAGGCAAAATAGAGTGGGTTGGAGAACCCTACCTAGTTAGTCATCCTATGCCATGTAACTGAAGAATTTAATCCATTTACTTTTAATGTACTTCCTGGTGGGTAAGAGTTTACTACTACTACCACCTTACCTGTTCCTGACTTTCACTATGGAGTCTTCTTTCTCTCCCTCTCCACAGTCTCCATAGTGGTTAAGAAATTTTCTTTAGTAGGGTTTTATTTTTCCTCTTTATTTTTTTAATGCTCCCACTATAAATTTGTGCCCCCTTTGTAACAAGAAGAAGTTTTAAAACAAGATATTTTGAAATGATTGGCATTGATCATAAATATTGCAACCCAAACCAAAATAAAGATAACTGACAGAAAAATTCTACACGTGTGCTCCGTACTTAACCACATTTTGAATTTTTTTTTTGCGATTATGATACAATTGTATCATTTCTCCATCCCCTTTCCTCTCTACAAACCCTTCTACCTTCCTTGCTCACTTTCAAATGCCTGCCTCCTTTTAAATTTATGTTTGTGTGTTTGTGCATATGTGCATGTATGTATGTATGTATGTATATATGTATAATTTCCTAAATAAATAAATGCAGCCTCTTCAATTTATATAGTGTTACTTGTGTGTACATTTTCAGGTCTGACTATTTGGTAGTGGAAGACCAACTGGTGCTTTCCTCCCTGGAGAATACTATGTCTCTCACTCTCAGCATTCCTTAGATGCCTGTGTTTTGTAGTTTCTGAAGCTACAGGCTTGAGACCTTGTGGGCTTTCCCTGCCCACTGTGACATGTCTACTGTTGTCTTTGTTCAGCCCATGTTTAGGCAGTCAGGCCAGTGTATGCTTTGTGTATTCCTGAGTTACACAATCCCACAGCAGACTCCCTGATCCTTTGGCTCTTCCAATCTTTTGGTCTCTTCTTCCATAATGTTTCCTGAGCCACATGTACAGGAGTGTTTTGTAGATGTATCCATTGGAGCTTGGTTCAATTCTGCATTTTCATTGTTTGAGGATTTCTGTAATTGTCGCTGCTGCATTGAGAAGTCTCCATGATGAGGTGTACAGTTTTTAATTTAAAATTTATTTTATTTTTATGTGTGTGAGCATTGCACCATGTGTATCAGTGTTCTTCCATGCTGAGCTACCTCTCCAGTCCCACATTTTGGATTTTTGAGGTCCTACTTTACATCTTTCTCCATTTCTTATCTCTTAAGGTATTAATATACTTATTTTTAATGATTTTGCTTTTCATCTTCATAATAAATATGTTTATAGTATACTATGGTTACAATATTAAAATATTCAAAATCTGTATATTTTTTCTGGTAAATGTCAAGCCTCTGGCAGCTTTATTATTATCTCTCATTCAGTTTGAGGAACTTTAGCTTTTTTTCTATGATCCTTCAAATTTCTCACCTGTTACTTGTCTGGGAGGGCATTTCTCTTATTTGTTTATAAAGCAGAGCTTTATTAGAGTGCTTTTGTGTCAGAGTTTTTTCCCTTCAGTGCTTCGGGCTGTTTGAAGGCTTGTGCTGGCAGCTGTGCGCAGGGGAATTGTGACACATTTACGTGTGTTTCCTCTTGCTGTGTAAGAGATTTCTCTTTAGCTTTAATTTTTTTGAGCTTTATTTTACTGTACCTTGGAGTAGATTTAGTGACAGGGATATGACTGGTGAATTTTGCTCTTCCATATTCATAAGGCTGTATTCAGATGTTATAGAATTCTGCCTGCTCTTGGGATCTTACTCAATGATTTAGCACATGCCTCCTTTCCCCAAGGTAGATAGCAACTTCCTGTGTATGTTGAGTCATTGGAGGAAAAAAAGAATGGGATGGGCGTGTTTATGGCTACCAGCATTGCAATGATGGTCACACCTAGAGCACACAGCCTGCTGTGGTCAGTGCAGTAAATGAGCAAAGTACACACTTACGGATTGCCTCCTTGTGCTGTACACTCACGGGCAATAACAACTACAATCAGCCACAGTGATGTTATTTGAAGTGAGCTATGATACACAAGGAATCTGGCTTGCCACAAGACCAGACTTGAGTTTGCCTCAGTACTGGCCTGGGTGAACTGCTCAGGCCTGTCCAGCCTTAGGCATTGCCAGCTCAGCACTGAGTGCCACAACACATCCTATGCTTTTTTTTTCTCGCTACCCTAATCCCCACTAGGAGGAACCTTATTTCTTTTTGTGCTGCTGAGAGATGGGGAAGGACAGTGGACAAAGTCCCTGGGCTACCGGAGGTGACAGGCATCCACCACATCCCATCTCACTTCCTTTGATGCACATTCTTCTGATAAGTTTTTACCAGCAGAACTGGGGCCTATGTGTGCTCTCCTTGTGACTTTTAGAGGCTTCTTTCTCTGGCTTCAAGACAAGGCACAAAATACCCCTAGAGAGATTATTTCAGGCTAGGGACTCGAGGGCTATGCCCAGCACTACCTAATACTGAATTCCAACTCACATGTAGATCATTACTAATTCCCAAGCCAGAGATCTCTCGCTTCATGTGTTGCTGCTTTCACCTGGGGATGCTGGTTGGTGCATCAACACAGACAACCCTTCTTGTCTCTTTAGGACACCTCTTCCTACTGTGATGTCAAAACCAGGTACTGCATTCTCTCACCCGGTTTCAGTGGCTCTTGTGAAAGTAGTTGCAAGAGAGTACATGACCAGCATGACGCTTCTAAGGGACATGGATGCCTGGAGAGACCTGCTCTGTCATGTTGCTCTGTCCTCTCTCATCAACGTAACTCATAGTTACTCTGAATTCCCTGCCTTTTAACTCTAACATCTCTACCATGTTTGAGTTATCCTCAGATTTTCCCTTTCCTTCTTTAGACTTGTTTTTCTTTTTATGTGTCAGCATGTCTTTTCTTAGAAGATAGGTATTATGCGACGGTCGTAAAATATTGTAGCTATAGGTTCTTAGGTTTGTGTCGAGGAATCCTGCTCTGCTTACAGCTATGCAAGTGTGGGTAGAAGAGGGGCATTCTGCAGCACTATGATTGATACCAATCACTCAGCGACCTCAGTGTGCAGAAGTATTTCTCAGCCTTTTTTCCCCCTGGGATGAGGCTGGAATGTTGCAGAACTGGGAGTGGATATTTCCTTTCTTTCCCTTCGGTTGGGTTCTTGAATTTTCCTTTGAGGAGAATGGAGAGCTGAATGCAGCCGGTGCACCTCAGAATGGCTGTTCTTCAGCCTGGCACACCTACAATCCCAGAATCTGGGAAACTGGTGTAAGGGAGTCATGACTTCAAGGCAGTCTAAGCTACATCGTCTCAGAACGGACTGGGGGGGGGGCGATTTCTCCTTCTAATGACAGAAACCCAAGGAGATTGTAGTCTTGGAAATGAAAACATGATGAGGCCTGGAGAGGGCACACAGAGGTGTGGAGACCCACCCACGAGAAACTGGCTGCAGAACAAATTTTAATTCTTTTTTTTTTTTAATTTATTTATTCTTGTTACATCTCAATGTTTATCCCATCCCTTGTATCCTCCCACAAATTTTAATTCTTAAGATCACCTATGCTGAGCCCCCAGCAATTCACCAAGCAACAGCATTCAAAAGTCCTAACAGTGGAATCACCGACAATGTGCTAATCATGGACTTTTGATCAGAGGGCGTTGAACAAGAAGCATTTGTCTTCTCTGCCTCAGTTTGTTGACGACTCTCTTGAGAGTACATGAATTTGTTTATTCAGCAGTTTCCTTGAGGAGAGAAGTACAACTCTAACCACCCATTGGAATACAAACTACATCTCCTGCGAAGCAAAAAAATTTTGTTGCTCTTATCTCATTTTTACTTTATTTTATTTTTTAGGGAAGATACATTTTAAAAATTTACTTATTGACTTCACAGCCTGATCATAGACCCCCTCCCTCCCTCCTCTTCTGCCAGTCACACCTTCATAATCCTTCTCACTATTCCTTCTTACCCATTCTCCTTAGAGAAGGCGAGCCCCACTTGGGTACCAACGCACCCTGGCACATCAAGCGCTCTTCCTCTCCCACTAAGGGCAGACAAGGCAGCTCAACTATAGGAAAAGGATACAAAGGCAGACATTAGAGTCAGAGACAGCCTCCTGCTCCAATTGTTAGAGGACTCAAATTAAGAATAAGGTACACATCTGCCACATATGTGTAAGGGCCTAGGTCCAGCCCACGCCAGCTCTTTGGTGGGTGGTTTGGACTCTGTGAGCCCCCATGGGCTCAGTTAGTCTGTAGGCCTTCTTATGGTGTACTTTCTTTGTTTGTTTTGTTTTGTTTTTGTTGTTTGTTTGTTTGTTTGTTTTCCTGACAGGGTTTCTCTGTGTAGCCTTGGCTGTCCTGGATTTACTTTGTAAGCCAGGCTGGCTTTGAATTCATAGAGATCCACTTGCCCCTGTCTCCCAAGTGCTGGGATTCCAGGTATGAGTCACCACATCTGGCCTTGTGGTGTTCTTGACCCCTCCAGCTCCATCAATCCCTTTCTCCTACTTTTCCATAAGAGTCCCCAAGCTCTGCCTATTGTTTGGCTGTGGGTCTCCGCCTCTGTTTCCAGCAGCTTCTGGATGAGGCCTCTCAGAAGACAGTTATGCTAAGCTCCTGTCTGCAAGCATAGCAGAGTGTCATTAATAGTGACAGGGGTTGGCTCTCTCCCATGGGGCAGGTCCCAAGTTGGTTTAGTCATTGCTTGACCAATTCCTAAACCCCTGCTTTATCATTATCCCAGCATTCTTATAGACAGGATCAATTTTGAGTCGAAGGTTTTGTGGGTGGGTTAATGTCCCCCACCCTCCACTAGAAGCCGCATATGGCTACAGGAGGTGGCAATGTCAGGTTTTATATGCCCCGCTGCAAGGAGTCTCAGCTGGGGTCACCCCTATAGACTACACTGGGAAGCAAATTTTAAATTAAGTATATTGAACAAGAAGTCTTCAATATGGAGCCTGTGTACCCACAGGTCCTCTTCTTTCCTCACCTTTACAAAAAGAAATGGATTGTATTTTTCCTTTTAGAAATGAAACAACAACAAAACTACCTACCAAAATTCATGACTTTACTATAAAAATAGGTTAACATATGCTAGAATGTAAAATAGACTAATTCTAAGATTTTAAGCCTTTTCTTTTTTTCTTTTTTGATACAGCACCCTTCAAATTTCTCACGTATCATTGTTTCTTGAGACAAGGTTGTGCTATATGGCCCAGGCTGGCTTTGAATTCAAAATCTTCCCATTTCTCCCTCCATAGCACTGAGATTAAAAGATGGAAGTAGCAGGCCCATCTTCTCTCTGACATAACCCCTCGCCCACTTCTGTGGTGAAGAGGATGTAAGGGCAGTTTGAGCCCTGGCAGTTCTGTTCCATCTCAACACGCAAATCAGGAAAGCCCTCAAGATTGGCTCGAAGTTTAAATGAACAGTCTACCAGACACCTTAAGGCTCAAGCCCAGAGATAGCCCAGACCTGTATAGCCTATGCATTCCTGTCCTCGTCCACAAAGATCCTTGACTCTGATCTTACTGTGCCTTAACTTCAGACCTTCTGAGCTGACAGCCTTCCTACGTCAGCTTTTGCTGATCATCTCTAAAGGTCTCATTCACTGTGATAATAACAATAGATGCAAATTCAGAGTTTTAAAATGTGTCAACTTAAGTTGACAAACTTCCAAGTATTATATTTCTAGACCCAGTGAAGGTGACAGCTGAAACCGATTGATCAGATAATCTCGAATAGTTGGCCAAAAGTGATCCAGATTCCAAACATCCATTCCAGGACATATTCTCCCTGTCCTCTCCTGCCTCTGCTCTCAGGAGGGCTTTCTGGCCATATGTGCTTGATAATTAACCTCACATCACTGATGTGTCTGGAATAATTTGCCACTTAACTCATGAAAGGAAATAAAAGCTGAGCATAATGGCATATACCTATGACCTCAACACATTGGGCAAAAGGGCTGAATTTCAGAGCCAGCCTGATCTTTACACACACACACGAACATATACACATACATACTGTGGAAATGAGATGGGTCATTAGTAAAAATCTGTGCAAATTCACTAGCATTCAGAGACATGAAAGTAAAATACCACTAAGTTATCTCATGTTAGATATATAATACTGGCAGACATTTGCGGGTTTCTAATACCACTGTCAATAAAAGCATGTATTAAATAGAAATTCCTTTATACAAGCATACAGAAACATGATATTGCTTACTGAACTAAAATCTAGCTATGTCTGTCCTGTAGATTGCATTTGACGTGTATACTCCCAGAGAATTCCCCATGCTTACTTCTAGGTGTAGGGGTACTTTTAAAAACTATTTTTATTTTGGTTTCTTTTTTCACTTTGTCCCTTCTACACCCCAATCCCTTCCAAGACCCCAACAACAGGTAGGAGAGAAAAAAGGTTATAAGGGATAGGAGGCTTAGTTCTCTTTGGCTGCTTCTTGCTGTTTAGGGTCCTTGGGCTCATTGGGGGAAGTCCAATCCCTGTGTCAAGATACTTCCAACTTCTTCTCATCAAACTGCATCAACAGCAACCAGGAGCATCAGGGGGAAAGCACCAGCAGCCTTCTTCTTTCTCTGAGCCCCTCCCCCATCTCTCTCTGGGCTCTAGTATTTATCCCAGCTGTCAAAGACCACACCCCTACAGGAGGCAGTTTGAAGCTGAGAAATATCACACATCTTCTCGTGAGGCTGTTAGCAGCTGTGGACGAACTGGAGCATCCCCGTATTCCCACACCTGGGGTTAAAACAAAAACATGTTTACTTATCATAAAACCCAAACTTCCATAACATCTAGGGATGTGTAAGAGCGTATTCATCACACTGGTATTTGCAGAAAGTAGAAGAGGGGCACAACCTTAGTTAGAAAGTTAAATAGTCTAAACTTTAGTCCCTGCAAAACGACAACTTCAGACAGCAATTTGCAGTAAGCAGCTTTCTTTGAAGGTGACTTAAGGAAACACTGGTGCAGGAAGAGACCCTTAGACCAGGACAATATCAGCAGCTCTACAAAGGGTGCATTGTTGGCCGCTATCTGTTGACAAGGGAGGCGCGCACACACACACACACACACACACACACACACACACACACACACACACACAATCCACTCTGAACAACACCAAGAGAGAGTGCTGTGCAAGTCTCAGCCTGTTGCCAACTACAGGGTAGGAAATGGGGATATGTGTCCCACAGGTCATGTCATTCATGGTTGTGGTGCTGCCCCGGGGGCATGTGTTTGTGTATCTGTCCCTCCTGTTAAGGGACAGCCCATCACAGAGTACTGTGGTAGAGTTCTAAGTTATGTACTAGGAAATTATGAGCATTCCCCAGGACATTCAATGCTGGGGACATCAGTTCTTTCACAAACACCTATCTATCCCTTGCTAGTGAAAAATGTAAACTAGTGCAACCACTGCAGAAATCAGTACAGTGTTTCCTCGAAAAATTAAACACTGCACTGCCACATGACCAGCTCTACATACCTAAAGGACTCTATATCCTACCACAGAGATATTTGTACATCCATATTTGTTGCTGCTGTGTTCACAGCAGCAAAGAAATGGAATTGGCCTGGACGTCCATCAACAGAGGAATGGATAATGAAAGTGTGACATATTTATACAATGGAATTTAGCAAAGAAAATAGAATTGTGAGCCACTTTCAGGGAAGTAAGTAGAACTAGAATGTTTTCTACTAAGTGAGGTAACTCACTCTAGAAAGATAAGAGCCTGCAGTCTACCTTTCATATGCAGATCCTAACTTTTAATGATTATATGTATATAAATAAGGAGTTGTGAGAGTGGGTATAGATTATGAAGCTATGTAAGAGACTATGAGTAGAGAACAGGGAGGTTGAAAAGGGTGGGAAAAGAAGGGAAAAGATCCTCCATCATTCGAAGATAGAAGGAAAGCGGCTGTGTTTGGGAGACGATACCGGAGGAGAGAGAGATGGGAAAGAAGTGTGAAAAGAAACAATATAAACTAATTTTGTTTTTTGTTTTTTTAAAAAATCCCTAATAAAACCAATTTTGGTATGCTAATATAAATTATATATAAATATATTATAGGTATATATTACATTTATACCTTAGATAGATCTCATATTATGTATTATATGTACACATATATAGAGATATGAAGCATAGATGGACATTTCTAAGAAACATCAAGAACATGGACTTTGTTGCCTGCGTTTTTATCGCTTCCCCTCAGCAGGACTGCCTAGCCAGGGCACAGGGGAAGAAGATGTGCTCAGTCCTGATGGGACTTGATGTGCTGGGGTGAGTTGGGGGTGGGGGTGGTGGGGACTTCCCTTTTCTGAAGAGTAGAGGAGAAGGAGGACTATGGGGAAGATGGAGGGAAGATGGGAGGAGGGGAGAGAAGAATTGTAAAGTGAATAAATAAATAAATAAATTGTAGACTAATGTCATTACTGTAATTTTAAAATACAAGAACAAAATGGCACTGACATCAGACACATAGATATATTCTGACATTACCTGGAGCCTTTGGGCAGAGGTTGTAAAGGAGAGTGAGTTCGGGATTGGAAAGAAATATGGAGACTTGCAATGGTAAAACTATCATAAACTGTAATAAAATATATCTGCCCCTCCTGCTTCTCCAGGTACTAGGTCGGCTTGGCCTGGACCTTTTCCACCCTCTGACCTCCCACAGCCCTCAGGAATCTGATTTCAGGCTCACAGTCGGCAGGAACCACATGAATGGCAGAGACTCCTCACACCCTGAGGCACGAGAATCATCAGCAGACAATACAAACCTCTGTCCAGTCACAGCAAAGTACTCTTAAGACACCCGCAGGAAAATGAGGCCCTGCAACTACAATTCCCAGAAGGCCTTGGGGTTATTCTAACCAGCCTTTGAGGCAGAGCAAGTTGAACAGCCAATGAGCTCTTCCTCTGAAGATCTTGGCTAAGGGTGGACAGCCTTCCACCAACTTCCTCCTCAGAGGCCTGGGAGACACCTGGTGAGCTGAGAGCTGCTAGGCTGCTGCGACCGACTTGCTGTTGTACTTCGAATGCAGGGTTTCACCCTGTTTTACTGGAAGACCAGGAGGCAGAATTCTACCCAGGCCTGAACGGCAAGTTCTAAAGTTGTTCAGAAAGTGCTGTGGCTCATACTTGAAAACCAATACTGAAAATCCTTAACTAACGGAGCGCTGGTGGGTACAAGGCAGGGGTTCTCAGTCGCAACCCCTTGGGACCTTTTCACAGGGGCCACCTCAGACCACTGGAAAACTCAGATGCTCACATTATGCTTCATAAGAGTAGCAAAAACTACAGTTATGAAGTAGCGATGAAAATAATTATGGTTGGGACTCACCACAACACTCTGAACTGTATTAAAGGGTGGCAGCGTTAGGAAGGTTGAGAACAAACTGTACAGGGGATGCTTGCCTCAAACTGTCTGGATGACAGTCACAGCCCGGACACATTTTACCAGTGAGAATTTGAGTTAAGTCTTTTACATTTTGTGAAACTCTTTCCTAACTAACGGCAGTGCCGTGAGTTGTGATGATTACGTGGGTGTGTTAGCGGAGGACTATTTAAACTCTGTTTCCCCCAGGGGAATGTTTGACACTGACATCAACCAGTCCTCTGTCCCCAACAGGGAAAGTCTCAAAGAGCACAGTTAACAGGGCAGGGAGCAAACTGATAACACTTCTTGCTCAGTTTGCACCCACTGAAGAGAAATCCCCACTGGCCCTCAATGTCCAGCCTTGTTAGACTGTGTCCCAGAGCTAGACCTGTGGGGAAATGTGTCATACTGGGAAGAGCAGTGGGAAGGAGCCTCGGGAGCTGTCAATGACAACATACCAAATTTCCTTTCAGTCAGACTATGGAGTCTGTCCTGAACACAGTCAAAAACTGTATAGGGGCAAGGAGCCTTGCAAGGCAAAGAGGCCCAGGAACAAGAGGCCTGTATGGTCCGCTCTGCTGTGCTTCTGGCTCACAGGCAGGATGGTCACCGGAACAAGCTGCCTGGACCTCTTCTGAACTGCTGTTTTCTTTCCCTTCATTCCTTCTTTTCCCCACTGGGACCAAACAACCACTCCATCCTGTCTCTCCTGAACCCTATGCAGTCCCTCTGCCCTCAGTGCATGAGTTCCTTATGTTTGACCTTCTGGGCCTGTCGTGGAGGCTGTCAACTATGCTAGGTTTCATGTGAGTTCAGTTGTGTTCTCTGTAAGTGCTTTGTGAATGCTTTGGACAAGGGATGTACTCCCCAGCTTTTTAACAGCTCTGTCCCTCTCTGCTTCATTATATGTAAACACTTGCCATGTGCTCTGCAGTAGTTTGATCAGAATAAGTTCTGTCTCCTGATTCTTAAGAAGCCACTGGAGTGCAAGCCTTCTTGGGGTCCCAGTCAGGGGCCCCCAGCTAACTCCTAAGTCTTAGAGACCAAGGACCATCTGCTGTAATGAATCAAGTCTATTTCCTTTGCATTGTCTGTGTCTTATGAGAGTTGCCTCCAGCCACAGCCCCCTTTGGAACACAGAACTGTTTAGAGTCTGTCTGATGTTTCTGGCTTGCTTTCTCAATTGCTGTCTGTCAAATCAGCTATTTAATTTGAATGTCTCCACATTTATCTTCTGATCGTTCCAATGTGACCATACTGGATCAGATCTCTCTAGTTCTGGTCTTTCTTGGCTTCCTGGTTTTATTTTTGACTGTTTCGTTTCATTTCGTTTTGGCGTGGGGTTCACGGGTACCAGTTTGGCCTTGTACTCCCTGTGTAGTCAAGGGGTAAACTTGAACTTCTCAGCCCACTGTTATCTCCACTTCCCGAGTGGTGGCGTCACAGGCATAGGCTTCTATACCTGGTTTCTCGGTTGCTGGGGAGGCAACCGAGAGCTTCCTGTACATTAGGCAAGGGCTCAAGCAACTGAGCTGCACTCAGTCTGTAATTTTTATTTTACTTTATTTTATGCATATAAATGTTTTCTGCCTGCATATTTGTACAACTTGCATGTGCCTAGTGCCTGCTAAGGGCAGAAGAGGGTATAGAATGCATTACAACTGGAGTCGTAGATGGTTGTGCGTGGCTATAAAGGTGCTGGTCCTGAACCCAGACCCTCTGGGAGAGCGGCCAGTGGGTTTTTTATTTTTTAACATTGAGCTATGTCTCCTGCCCCAATTTTTGACTTCTCAGCTCCAATTTCTTAAAAGACAAGGATTCTTTGGCAGGCATAATGATCTCCCCATTTCTTTTGTTCCTTCTGTGCTGAGAGAGAGAGAGAGACAGAGAGAGAGAGAGAGAGAGAGAGGGAAGGAGGGAGGGAGGGAGAGAGATCACAGCAGAAGTCTTTCGCTGTGGCCCCTCATTTTTTATTTATTATTTTTTATTTTCTTCTCCAGCCATGAAGACGAAGTACTGCACTGCACTGGGATAGCTTATAGTTATTACCATCCTTGCTTGTGTTACAGTTGAGATCTTTGCATGCGCACTCCCCCCTTTCCCTTCATGAAGTAGTCACAGTGCAGTGCACGAGGACAGCAATTTCCCTGCAATACTTTGGAGCTGCTGTTTCATTATTTTACCTCCAAGTGTGTCTGGGGAACATTGTGGTGGCAGAGGGTGAATGTTTCCTTATGAAGTACCTTTTCTCTTTGCTGCATGCTCAGGCACTTCTCTTTCATTTTGCATTTCAAAAATTTCATGAAAGTGTATTCCAGCATCAAACTTTTCCGCAATTTTGTCCCTCGTATTTGTCAGGTACAATTTCTTCCAGTTTTTCCCGCTTCAGACATGCATTTGTTTCTCTTCACATTTTCTTTCTTTTTTTTTTTATAAGAATTTTTTATTTAATTAATTTATTCAGATTACAACTCAACTGTTATCCCATCACTTGTATCCTTCCTTTCCTCCCTCCCTCCTGCTTTCATACTATTCCCCTCCCCTAGGTCTATGACCGAGGGAGACCTCCTCCCCCACTATATGGTCAGAGACTATCAAGTCTCATCTTGGTAGCCTCCTTAGTCTTTGAGTGCCACCAGGCCTCTGATGCACTTTTAGCTTTCCCTCCTCGGTGATGTTGAAGGACTTATCTTTTCTATCCTTTGTTTCTCTTCTGACTCTGCAATGAGTTTGTCTTTTATTAGCCCTCAGTGTCTTCACCATGAGATGCTATGGTCTTCCAAAGGGGCAAGTGCTAAAGTCCTAGTCTAAAGCTTAATCTGCCACTGGCCACTGTAGAGCCTTAAGGATGTAGAGCCTCGAGGGCAGCTTTACAGTCAGCTCACAAGTGTGCGGCACAACCTGGAGCAAGGTTTGGGACTTCCACCTTCCTCTTTTTCTGACTTCCCTAATGCCAGTGAAGTGAGATGTTTGCCCCACCCCAGGCTGCTTGTCATGATACATTGTATCATGACAGGCCTAATCTTAGTGGGCACAACTGACTACAGCCTCAAAACTGGGAACAACATTAAAGCTCCCTTTATTTTTTTTCTAATTGATGATCTCGGGTGTTTCATGGCAGTACCTGAAAACTAAGAGAAAATGAATGCCAGGGTTGAGGATTTACTGCTCTGGCTGGTTTCAGGGGTCTGTAGATACTTCTAGACACCAGCAGGAATGCTGTAAGCAGATGCTAACATGCGATCACATGGTTCACAAGAGCCAAATAGAAAGGGGAATGTGGATTGTGATGTGCTCCTGAGGTTGCTTATAGATAGAAGAATCTACTGGGGATTGGACTAGAGGCCACCCATGTCACAGCATGTCAAAAGATCCCCTGAGGCTCTGCATTAGGATAAGCGGGAAGGCAACAGGATACTTTACTGGGTGGAGGAGATCACACGGCAGCATAGGGTTCAGGAAGTGACGTCAATAGTACGGATGGATCGCAGCCAGCCAGCCAGCGAGACTTGAGCTCAGTGTGAAACAGAACTGCAAGATTTGGAAAACTTGAAATTCAGCCACAACAGGTGGAGGTATGAAGTTTCGTGAGTAAGAGCTACAGTTCTTGAGTCTTACAAAAAGAAGCCAGGCATGGTCAATAGGACAATATGAAGGAGGCCCTGGGGGCGTCTCTGGAAAGAGCTAGATCTCCACTCTCTCGGGTTCAAAGATGTAAAAGTGAAAATTTGCCTCCAGTTTTTTTTTTTTCTAGGGCAGAGTTTTGATAAGAAAGGAACTGTGCCGCACTGGCACCTTCTTAGATGACCTCATGATGATCTTGAACGGCTGCCAAAGAAAACTCGGGCACAGTGGATAGACGTTAGAGTCTTGGAGAAGAGTCTGGCCTAGCAAGATTGCTGAGTGGGTGTGGGTACGGGGTGCCTGCCACTGAGTCTGATGACCTGAGTTTCATACCCAGGGACCACATGGTAGAAGGAAAGAACCAGTTCTCTCAAGTCATCCTCTGGCTTCCACAGAGGCATGGGCATGTGCGCATGTGCGCATGTGTGCGCGTGCACACACAACAGGTTTAAAAACAGAAATAGCAGAGTCACAGGCATAAAGGTTTACACTGAGATTTTGGAGGAAATCCTGGGAAGCTAGGCAGTGTTTGGAAGGGAGGATTGACGTAAACAGAGACTCCTCATACAAAATTCTGCCAGAGGGAAGCTAGCCTGCTCTGGAGATCCGGGACATTAAGAGAAGCTGTGCGGTAAAATATCTGGGAGGGGCATCTGCAGACCGCAGACAGAGCTGCTCCAGGTGACTATGGGAGGGCAGTCTCTCAAGCCCTGAGAGCCCGCGTCCTGGATATGGAAATGTACTGAAAAAGAAACGGATCATTCTATCTCTGTAGTCTAGGGCACCTTGTTTGAAATTAGCTCTACGTTGTAAAATTGCCTCCTGTTTTACAATTCTTTGCACAATATTATAACATTGTAAGGAATGACTAAAATGTTAACATACAGAATACTGCAGTGAAAGGAGACAAGGAGGCAGAAGGACTGCCCTCTGTCTCCTGACTGGTTACGTTTCTTTAGTTTGTTTTTCAAGAACGCTGGAAACACCTGATCATCATAACACAGAGAGTAGCCATTGACTTGCCAATGCTGCTTTGCAATTAAAAGAAGGTCTGACTTGTGTGAAAAAAAAGTTTGCCAAAATTATTACAGGACAGATTATAGGACAGGGCCTGGGAGATGAGGGTCATTTGTAACCAAAGGAGTGGATTAACTGAAGAGAAAAAATATTCCCTGAATGGACAAAGTGACCATCAAGTAGTACGCCTGTCTCACTATGTATCTTTTCTGTTGAAACAGCCTCCTTAAAAGAGAGTTAAAAACCAATCAAATCAACCCCAGGAGGGGTAAACACTGGCCACAGTACCTCAACCAGCGGCTTAGCTTTCAAAACTCCTGGGAAGTCTTGTGGTCTTTGCATAACATCGGGGTGGAAACCTTTGTGCTACCAGAATGTGCTTTTTCTGTCTTCCGACCAAAAGGCGGGATTTTAACGTGCAGGGAAGTAGTGTGCTTTTCTAAAGGATGGCTGGACCAAGTCTAAGGAAGAAAGGTCTTTTGCAGTCACAGAATGGCTTGACTGGTGTGACCACTGTAGAAAGAAACTGACCGCCCTCCTGTTCGGGTGACCATATCTTAGAAAAGCCTGGTTTCCTTGCCAGGATTCTCAGCTCTGAATAGCGACACTTGTGTGATTGGCTGGTAAGATTAGGGTTTGCTCTTTCGCCCTACTGGAATTTGCTCTCTCTTTGGTTTCATTGTTACTTATTAAATTCTTAAATTCTTCTTTTGGAATGAGAGTGCTAACCCCGGAACATTGTTTATCGGTAATGGATAACTCCTTTCAAGTTTGCACAGCAGCTCCAAGCTGACCTGCCTTCAGTGTCAAGAGAATTCTGACTTGGACTGCTGAGTGATACCAGACAATTAAACGTTAGGGGTCTTGGACCTACAGTGTCTTCTCCAATCACTCTCTACTTTTATTTTTGAGACACGGCATCTCACTAAACCTGGAGGTCACTGAATTGGTTAGGCTGTGACTGGTCAGTGAACTCCAGGGATCTCTCTCCAGTCCCTACTCCACCTCACCCTCTAATTGGGCTTATAGGTGCTGCATATGTGGCAGGCACGTTAGAGACTGAACCATCTCCTAAGGCCCCAAACACATTATTGTAGCAAGTTATTTTCAGCTCTTAGTTACAGAGATTCTCTACTGTCAAATGCTGCGAGGAAGATCTTTCAACTGCTATTTCGTCCTCTAATGGTCCTGACGGTTGCCTTTCTAGGTATGGAATTTACTGCATATATGTCTTTGTCTTCCAACTGCATCTGTCCCTTCATTCTGTTCTGCCATTATAGTCATGTATTCATAACTTTACCTTTGATGAGAGGATTCTTCCTGGAGATTCTCTGTGTAAGTGGTTACACTTCTCTTCCCCTCCTCTATTGATGTGTTGCTTTCCTTTCCTTCTCCGGCACTTCCAAATACAGCTGTCTCCTACAGGAAGATCAAGCACTGATGCTGCACACTGGTTTTGGTGTCCATCCTTGCAAGTAGTCATCTGCTTGGCTGCTAGATGACTCAGGACTTCTAGACCTCACAGTGTAGAACCTGCCATGGTTCTACCAGCGCCCATAATAATCTTTTCCATAAACTCCCCTGTGTACATCAGGTGTTCACTTTACTATTTTGTCAACTCCCTCTGTTCAGAATATTTAGGGCCCTTTTTTTTTTTAAGTATAACTTATGGTCTGCATCAAACCACCATTCTGTTTTTAAGAAAAACTGTGTTTGAGGCTGGAGAAAAATGGCCCAGTGGTCAATAGCACTGAGTGCTTTTACAGAGATTCTGTGTAAAGTTCCCTGCACCCACATTGGGTGGCTCACAACCATCTGTAACTACAGTCCCAGGGGAGCTGGTGCCTTTTTCTGGTCTCTGTGGCCGCCTATGTGGTGTACATAAACTCAAGCAGGCACACACATGGACACACATAAATAAACAAGATAATGTTTTAAAAAGGAAAACCATGTCATATATACACACTTGAAGTTCATTTTATTATCTTTACAGTTTTCACCGAGAGGAAGCCATATAAGACCTCTGAGTTAAATCCGACAATCGGGCTACCTTAAACTGACCACGACAGGTATGAAGAGCCTGACTGATCTCTGTGAGCTCCCTTGCTGTGCTGTTCTCTCTGCTTTCCTTCTCCTGTTGATGATGAAGAGGAGAGGATGGAGTTTGTTGCTTCACAGAGATGCTGCACGTCGGCAGCCACTAGTGTTTCACTTCTGAGTCTCTTGGCAACTACTTTATTGGTTTTCATCATTTCATCTCAAGCCTAAGCTTCAATAGAATATCTTTGAAATATGCTTAGGCATAGGCTACCCAAAGTATGGACTGACTCTAAAGTGTAACTAGTACTGAGGTCCTTAGCAAAAACTGATGTTCTTGCGGATCTTCAATCAATACAGTTTGGCATTTTTTATTTTATTTTAAAAATTTATTTATTATTGATTTATCTATTTATTTTGGTTTTTCGAGACAGGGTTTCTCTGTGCGGTCTTGGATGGTCTGGACTCCCTTTGTAGACCAGGCGGGCCTCTAACTCATGGTGATCCATCTGCCTCTGCCTCCTGAGTGCTGGGATTAAAGGCGTGCACTCATGCCCAGCTTTTTGGAATTTTATTTTAAAGAGGACTTTCTTAATGAGAAAATGATGTGTGGAGGAAGAGAGAAGTAGGGAGAGACAGGGATAGAGATAATAAAAAACTTAAATATAAATACAGCATTTAAAAAGAAATATAATTTCCTATTAGAAAGCATGCTGGCTAAATACCTTTCCCCCAGTTGGTTTAATCTTCCCCTCTCTCCCTGACGTTCTTAGTGAAGATTCTGGGAGAGGGGCCAGGGAGAGTTTCAGATGTTCTGACAAATACCATGTGTTCTTCCTAGGACGGAATAATAGATTTTAGAGATTGTCTAAATGCCAAAGAAGGGTGATGGTAGAGCAGAGCTAATGATGTAGGAGAAGGTGTTGAAGACATCACTAACAGACAAAGTGGGAATAGTTATATGAAAAAAAAAGCAAATGCTGTGAAGAAGTAAAAGATAAGTGTGTAGGTTATTGCCATCAATTTGAGGGTCAGGCTCTGTTTACCATGTCATATCAGAGTACGCTACATTGTAAAGGGGTTAATCTCAACGTCTGTGTTCTCCTTCCATATTCAAAGGCATTCTGTCATTTTATCAGGTGTAAGTATGTTAAGACTCTTGGGTAGCATGGCACTTTCCAAATAGATTTATTAGAGAAATTTTAGGGGTGGAGAGTTCATATTACCTGACAGCTAATAGCATTAGCACTAATCTCCTCATCTTCCCATATGTAGGCTTTTGTCCTTGTTTTTAAAATTTCATCACTACAGTAGATTTGGCTCTACTTCAGAACATAAATCTCTCAACAATGCCTCACTGATGGATTTGAACCACACACATGTCACGTGCCAAGCACTGGTCCTAGAGTGTAACTGTTTTGAAGTGGTGCTACCAGCTGCACTGGATCATTGATAGTGATTTATTTTAGATAGTCCATTATCCATAGGTAAACTGGAAATGGCATTTGACCTCAGCAGACGCTGTCACAATATAACGCTCCTCTACGTCTTCTATCATTTCTGTTGCTCATCTCATTTTCAGCAAAACTCATAGTGTCCTCGTTAGCCATAAAGACATTGTTAACAGTGAGAGCTCATCTCAGTCCACCCTTCTCGCCCGGTCTGCCCCAGTCATCCTGTTTTCTAGAACATTTATTAAAGACTTTCTCATGATCCCTTCTGCTAGAAACCACCATCCTCACCCACATCCACCAGGCTCATTGTCTACCAACTATGATCACGTTATTTCACATCAAAACTCTCCCTGCACCTCTTCCTTTATTTTATTTATCCTGTGGACAGCTACCACGTTGCTTTTTTTTGTTGTTGTTTTGTTTTTAGTTTACTCAGTTCACCTTATGTGTTATTTTAATGCCCACTAAAATGCAAGCTGTTGGAGGGCAAGGAAATGCTAGCTCAATAGGAAGTACCTAGAGGGTGTTCATTAAACTCATTTGTTCAGTGATGGAATGACTTGGTCAGTCAATGGAAATCTTTGAGTGAAGAACTTTGTATAGCTACCGTTTATCACCAAGGAAACAGCATCTAAACTACTAGTCATTTGAGTGGTCATTTAGTCTTCCTTTCTAACTCTAAGACCTTGGCAAATACAAGAAGTAACAAATCTTCCTTCAAGGGATACTGAGAGTATTTAATGATCTGCAGGTAAGAGCAGATCAAACAATAGACGTAATATGATTGTGTGTGTGTGTGTGTGTGTGTGTGTGTGTGTGTGTGTGTGTGTGCCTCTAAATGTCTCATAGAGTCCATTCTAACTACAGTTAGTTGACTCCAGGACACCCACAACAAAATGTAATGTTTGGTTGGTTTCCCTTTGTTTGCCTAAAGGAACCATGGACATCGAAGCGTACTTTGAAAGGATTGGTTATAAGAACACAGTGAATAAACTGGACTTGGACACATTAACGGAGATTCTTCAGCACCACATGCGAACCATTCCTTTTGAGAATGTTAACATGCATTGTGGAGAAGCCATGGAGATGGGCTTCGAAGCCGTTTTTGAAAACATAGTAAGGAAGAGGCGGGGCGGGTGGTGTCTCCAGATCAATCAACTGCTGTACTGGGCTCTGACCAAAATGGGCTTCAAAACCACCATGTTGGGAGGGTATGTTTACATAACTCCTGTCAGCAAATACAGCAGCGAAATGGTCCACCTTCTAGTACAGGTGACCATCGGTGACAAGAACTATATTGTGGATTCGGCCTATGGAGGTTCCTTCCAGATGTGGGAGCCTTTGGAATTAACGACAGGGAAGAGTCAGCCTCAGATGCCTGGCATCTTCCTTTTGACAGAAGAGAATGGGATGTGGTACCTGGACCAAATCAGAAGAGAGAAGTATGTTCCAAACCAGGAATTTGCTGACTCAGAAATCCTTGACAAGAACAAATATCGGAAAATCTATTCTTTTACTCTTGAGCCCCGTGTTATTGAGGATTTTGCTTATGTGAATACCTACCTTCAGACGTCACCATCCTCTGTGTTTGTAAGCACATCATTTTGTTCCTTGCAGACGTTAGAAGGGGTTTGCTGTTTAGTGGGCTCCACCCTTACAAGTACCAAATTCAGTTACAAGGACAATGTAGACCTGGTTGAGTTTAAGAACATAAATGAGGAAGAAATAGAGGATGTGCTGAAAACCGCATTTGGCATTTCTTTGGAGAAAAAGTTTGTGCCCAAACGTGGTGAATTATGTTTTAATGTTTAGGGTGAGGAGCAAAAATTGTTTTTCATTATTATTTCATGTTCTTAAACATTTGAAGCTTATGCAAATGTATCCATATCAGAAATCACCCAGCTCAATATTGATCAACGGATTACTTGCTGTATCTTCTATTTCCTACATTTTATAAAAAACGAAATCCTAGTTGTCCTGTCATTTCACCCAGAAAAATATCTCCAGTTATAATGAAATAAAAATTTTAACAGATATAACCATAATTCTCCTTTCCAGGCAAATCATATAAAAGTTTATTTTTTTAAAAAATATATTTTATTTGTTTTATGTATATTAATGTCCAATCTGCATCTACACGTGCATGTCAGAAGAGGCCATGAGAGGGTATAGATGGTTGTGAGCCACCATGTGGTTGCTGGGAATTGAACTCAGGACCTCTGGAAGAGCGGACAGTGCTCCTAACCTTTGAGCCATCTCTCCAGCGCTATATAAGTTTCTTAATGATGATGTGGTGACCTTGGGAGCCATGTTCATTTGTAATAGAAAACCTCCCAACATTATTTTATTGTTGAACTTACATAAACTTACACATGAGTGTGAATAATCAGAGAACTACAGGCATTAAATTCAGGCAGAATAAATCTGATGTCCAAGGTTTATAAGAAACCACCTTCACAGCTTAGAATCAGAATAGCACAAAGAAGAATGAGATGTCATTTCAACTCTGGGTCTAAATAAAACTCAAGCCCCAATGCATGGGGCTCTATGCGTAGGGGCCAACCCAGTGACACAGCTTAGAATCTCTTCCAGGGCTAACTTTGCAGACACCGTTATTTTTGTATTTGATTTTTTTTAAAACTATGTAAACTCTGATTTGTAGGATTAAGTGATTTATACCTCATGATAATGTTTATATCATAAAATGTATGTTACCTGGAAAATCGTTATTTGTGAAGTATATTAAATCTTAAATTTATTAAAATAGTATTGGCTAATGTAATTTCAATCAAATTGTTCTTGAAGGGACTGGGGTACGGTAAGGTTGGCGATGTCTTTAAGATGTGCACCTCTGCCATCCTACTTTAATATTCTACTGCTGAATTCTACTTCATCCTACACGTTAACTTAAGAGGAAACAAGCAAGCATCAAGCACGTTTCTTAGTGGATCTTGAGTTCACACCCTAAGCACAATACTGGGTAAACTTTTGGATCTGAGTCAAGATATAAAACTGAGTTTGAGGTGTGTGTGTGTGTGTGTGCGTGCGTGCGTGCGTGTGTGTGTGTGTGTATTGTGTTGTGTATTCAGTACTGGACATAAAAGCCACAGATACAGGCCTACAGGCGGACTTCCCAGTATTAGACTCCTGGCCTAGTATGCTGGGAGCCCAGAAATTGGTTTACAGCACTACCACACACAAAGGTATTTTGCTCGGGGGGGGGGGGGAGGGAGGGAGGGGTGAGTAAATTATATTGGTCATCACTTCTAAGTCTTTCTATCTCTCTTAACCTTACTCCTGCTGAAAACCCCATTCGCATCGTCAGGTGCCTGCTGCATCCTTGCTGAGACAGATGCCAGGGAATGGCGTGGGTGGATGGCGTGTGCTCCAGAATCCGAATCTTTCTCGTCTCTGTACCTCCTGCTTTCTGGCTGGATTCTCTCAGAGTATCATGTTAGAATCTAGCCTCTGTCCAGGCCACAATGCTTGCGGCAGCCTTCTCTCCGTTGCCATGGATACTGATTGACAGGTGTCTTATCTGTGAGTCTCTAGCTAACAGGCAGTCCCGCTCCAGTTAACGTCAAAGGAAGCATTGGCGCTGGCACTATTGCTGTCACACAGCTCACTCCCTATTCCCTTCCTAGGCTCCTGCGTAGCCATCAGAGATGCTGGCCTCAGGCTGTTGCTGTGAACTTCCTCTTCTTCCAAAGGGGTAAAAAGAGCTCCCTCCTCTGCCACATGGGTCCTTGTTCTCTTCAGTGACCCCTACCTTGCTGTCTCTCTCTGAAGCTGAAACCTAAATTCTCCTTGGAAGCCCTGCCCTTCTGTTGCCCTCAGGTTATATGATCATGTTGTTGATAATTCATCTAATAAACCTATAATTCTCCAATAATCCCGCGCAGAGGCCTCTTGAATAGCCTCCTCCGTGCAGATGCCGGGAGTCCGGGTCAAACTGGATTGTACAGTATCCTTCTCAGTCTTCAATTGCTGATGGTCATATTAAGGTAAACAAAAATCAAGGTCTGAGTTATTACCAAAGATAAGTTACATTGCCACAGGGGCGTTTTGCTTTGCTTGGTTTTGCATTTGGGGGAATGATCGTTCTCATGTAGCTCATGCTGGTCTTGAACTTGCTGTGTAGCTCAGGATCGCCACAGGTTCATCTTGATCATCCTAGCCCTTCCCACGTGGTAGGATTGCAGCCATTGGCCACCGCATAGCTGGGTTTTGTTGCTTGTGTTTTGGTGTTTGTAGGAATGTAAGAGTTGGGAAGTGCTGGTTCAAGTATAAGAATATATAAGCAGCTTGCCAACAAACGGTTCTTGTCAGCAAAAGAAGCAAAATCCCTCAGAGCCACACCAAGAGATAGCGCTGGGCATGCCTCAGAGTGACCCAGACACTCAGAAGTGGGGATATAGATTCGATGACTCATCCCTCTCCACACTTGAGCCACACCCCTAACTGCCACCAAGCATAAATTTAGGAATCTATTCTGACCACACAGAATGTAAGGTCAGTATTTGCCAAGGGGGTAACACAAAGGACTGATTCTGTCTGCCATGAGAGTCTTTAAAATATAGCACACACGGAAATAGCGTTATCTATCACTAATGTAAATCAAAACCAGCAAAAATACAACCATAGGACACTTGTGTTTGTGACACAAGCACGGACACAAGTCATACACATTCCACAGTACGTTTGGGTAGAGAGATAGAAGTTCGTGAAGATGAGAGGTTGAAGAAAGGAAACAGAAAACAGGAATTGATGGAAGGAGAGTCATAAAGTGGATGTGCGAATGAGATGTGGTGGACCTCTTCCTCCTCTAAGTCCCTGGATCTGCTTTGCCTGCGTCCTTTTCAAGCCTTCCACGGGCTCCCAGAGAGCATAAACTCTGAAATACAAAGGCCGTTTTCATTAAATATCTTAACACCTTTTCAATGAAAGGACTTGAGAAAGAGTTCGCCAGGTGCAAATGAGGCCCTACAACTACATTTCCCAGAGATCCTTGGGTTGGTTTTAGCCAGACATAGGGGGCAGAGCAACTTGGACAGCCAATAAAAGCACCTCCTTTGCATTGTGAGCCCAGCTCACTCAGCCCACTTCCTGGTTTTCCTAGTCTAGTGGCGGTCCTGGTAGCTGGGTAAGTAGGACTTCCCCAATAGACTTGGAAACTGGTGTTTCCTCTGCTCCCAGGAGAAAGACCAGGAGAGAACAGCACAACCCAGTCCTGAATTTTCACCCCTAAGGTGGTTTAGAAAGTTTGGGTGGCAGATAGTTGGAACCCATGCTGCAAATACTTTATGGTCTGCAGGTGATTCTAACAAAGGTTTTGTGCAAGTGGATGACAGCCACAGCATAATCTATTAGAGAGACTCGAAGAGACATTCAGTTCCTTTAATACTCTTTCTTTATCAGCCACGAAACGAACTAGTAATGGTACTTACTGAAAAGGTTGGTGAGAATTAAGGAAGTGCATTAGCAGCTTTAAAAACCTTCCATTGGATTCACTCTTGGATACTTTTAACAGTGCTGTCACTGCGTGTGTAGAGGGATATGTGGAGGGACTTTTGTCACGCTTATAGACGGGTTAGTCTGGAGGGTCGTTAGGAGCTGCCAGTAACACCAGAAAATCGACTTCCTCTGGACATAGATTGCGGAAGTAAACAGCAGCAGTGTGGTGCCACCTTATGGCAAGAGTCCCAGGAGCTAATAACCCATGGACCCTATTGCTCTGAGTTCTGTCCTGTACCCTGGGCACAATATCAACAGCATTGTTTGACTCTTTTCTGAGAACAGTTTTTCCATTTCTCTAGACCTCAGACTCAAGGCAACTGACGCCACCCTGGCTTTTCAAAACAAAATAAAACCAAGCAATCGACTGCCAACTTTTTATTTGATTTTATTTTAGCTACCTGCCAAAGACTAATCTTGTGATCTCAAAAATTTCACCTGTGGCCCCTATTTCTCTTTCCCTTTGTGGTTGTTTTCTTGGTAGAACTCCCCCCCCCCCCCCCGGCGCCCCGGCCTTTGCCTGGCTGCTGGAGGCCTTTACTGGAAACCATGGCTGCCTTTTAGGTTTTCTGTAACCTAAGAGCCATAGTCCTCTGCATTATGGCCAGACCAACAAGTCTAGTGTCTTCCACACAATTACTCAAAGAGACTGCTTGGGGTTGTCAACAGAGTTGGATCCAGGAGCTGAAATGAAAGAGAAAGGACATGGAAATGGGGGTAGGGGGAATACATATACAAAATTACAAGCGATTCATTAGTTGTCATTATAACTCTTAGTTATTGAGTTGAGCATTGCTAGTGATCCATGCAGTGAATATAGTGGCCCCTCAGTGGTGTATCCTGCATCTACCCTGACAATAACATGTCATGGCCCTCCTCCTTCTGAATTAATCTCTAGTTTCTGCCTATGTTGGTCTATTGGTTACAATTCCACTTGGGGCAAAGAATAACATGTTCTCTTACCAAAACCATTGAAAAAAGTCAGTGCTTTACAAGAATGATTCTAAAGACATAGAGGCAAACAAGAAAAATTCTGCACAGCAACCCATTCTTTGTTGTGTGTGTGGGGTGTCCAAAAATGACAATTTGTGATTGGTGTTCCATGTCACTTAAGGATAAATGACAGCAGCTGGTATAACAATTGCACATTGATCATTTGACTAAAAAAATATTCCTGAGACTTTGATGGGGTACTGAAGACCCTCTGATGTCCCTTACTTTGTGTATGTTAACCTTCTTACATGCAGCTCTATGGAATGAACTTGAAGATGACCAAACTCAGATTCCCCTAAACCAGATGCTGGGGTGAAAACATGTCCCAGTGAACTAAATAAGCCATGAGGAATGTAGCTTTGCCTATATAAATCAAAAGTTTATCCACACAAAATCAAGGATGCTGTGCTTTCAAGACCTTGTGCCAATAAGTCCTTGGTCCAGAGCTGTGCTGTGGGGACACTTATTTATGCAGCCCTTACCAAAAGAAGCAAGGGGGCCCAGAAGCTGTTGGGGAGTCCTCGAAATGGTCCACGGGGCACAAGGCCTTACATATAAGCCTATAAGCCATGCCACAGATGCGGTGAAAATGGTAAAGACTTTACAGGTCTAAATGCATTACTGACAGGAACCTCAGGAGCTTACCTTGGCCTGGAATCCTCTCCAAGCTCCTCTGCCCTCTTTAGGTGCACAGGCTTGCCCTGTTCTCTATTCTTCAGTGCACACATAGAGAGAAGTATGTGTAAGGGGCTTCATGGCATATTTTAAACTTTTATTATGATGATGATGATGGTGATGATGATGATGATGTCTATCTGTCTGATTTTGAGCAAGTGCTGTTACCCACTGGGCTATCATACCAACCCCATAGTGTATTTTCTTAAGATTATTTTTGTCATTTTAGGTAAGGCATGCATTCCAACTGTTCCTGGGCTGCTTTGTCTGTCCTTGTTGTATTGTTGATTCCATACATTTCTGCCTCATATCATTTCTTCTTATAATTCAAATACAAAACATCCCCATGAATTGCTCAGATGTAGAAGGCTCATCTCCAGCTGCTGGTGCTACTTGGCAGTGATTTAATTGCAGTGGGGGTCGGGGGTAGGGCAGTGCTCACCTCACCAATGGTCTGAGTTCACAGCTGAGTGGGCTCTTAGGAAGGAAGGCCTAGTTGGAGCAAGTGAATCATTGGAAGTGTGCCATTCAACAATATATCTTGTCACTGGCTCCTTCCTCTTCATCTCTACTTCTTGCCCACCACGAGGTGAGCATGTTTGCCTTGGTATGCCTGACACCATAGTACTTCTGTCTCGATACAGACACACAGTGATGGAGCCAACTCTCCATAGACTGATGCCTCTGAGACTGATCCAAAATAGAGATGCCCTCCTCCAAGTTTCTTGAGTAGCATGTGTTGCTTTTTAATCATGACGACAGAAAATAGCTAACCACAGGTGCAGAGTCATTATTGGACTTTGGACTGGATGACTCCAATGTTTGTGGTTCATAAGATAAACATTAACTGAAAGTTGGACACTGAAACTGCTGACTAATCTCTGAGGACTTTGACCTTGGCTGATCAAAGACAGTGTTTGTCCTTGTCAGGGAGAGTATTAGTAAAGCTTTCACCAGCCACAGCCCCACTGGAACCCGGAACTAGTTGCAGTCTGTGCTGTCTACACAAGAATGTTGTCAGCTCACGTTAGCTGTTACAAAAGGAGATGATCCTACGTTGACTTTAGGTCTTCTTAGTTCTGGTCAATTCTTGGCCTACAAAGTAACTTGTTCAGGAGCCATAAAGTGTACCCCATTGTCTACTCTTTTCCCTGTGTGAAAAGGAGCCAGTGCTTATAGCATCTTTGCATGCCGCCCTCTCAGTTTCTTGGCTTTTCTTCACGTTGTCCTCTCCACTGGCTGCTATAGAGGAAGCACTCCATCAGGAGAGCTCACAGTTGTTTCTCGAGATTGTTTTTTGCATGTCTGTTGACATTCCGATTCGGAGAAATGCTAACAGAATAATAATCAAACATAGCGTGTCCCTGCAGTGCTTTGTAGACATGGTTCCATCATTTTACCTTTGCGTGTTTCTGTGGAGCCTTCGCTTGGCAGGCTGATATCATCTTCCCTTATGAAACTAGTTCTTTCTCTGCCAGATGCTTGAGTAGCTCTTAAATTTAGATTTCAATAATTTAAATAGATATATTCACATGTCATGCACATAAAACTCAATTTTTCCTGGAAGGTTACCACTCTTGTTTTTCTGATATGATTTCTGCAGAATTTTCACACACACACACACACACACACACACACACACACACACACACACACTCTGTATGTCTGTCAGCATCTAACTGGCTTTGACATGGCTTTATCTTCCCATTGTCCTTGATTGTGACCATCAAGCTGTCCTTCTACATGCCTAATGTGTTATTGTGTTCTATCTATAGCAAACTGCTATATGTCTTGCTTTATGTCCTTAATTAGTTTCTAAGTTTGAAATTTTTCATTGCATAAACCACACTGTTTAGTCGCCTCATCTGTCACCTCTCTGAGACTATTTTATACACTCTGCTGCCAAGAACTTCTAGTAAGATTTTCCCCCCATAGTTCTTTTTGACTTGCTTGTCATAGCTCATCTCTTGGTATATTTTCATTCGTTGTTTTCACTTTCTAATCATGCATGTGTATCCTTGTCGCTACCCTTAGTTTCTTCCTTAAATCCAGTTTGACTGATGGTGAAATGTCCACCTGGAATGGGGCTTGGGCCTTATATCTCAGAAGAGATGAGAGACTTGAATGTGACTTGAATGGTGTCATGTCTTTCACACAGAAGCTGTCCCTCTCCTTCTCTAATGGCATTCCACATTAAGGTTGCCACTGTCTCTATCTCCTTGTAGTCCCCTGCTACAGTTGTTACCTCGAGGGAGGCCATTACACACACTATTTTCTGTGTGCTGTCTAAATTTGGGTGGTAACCAGGCATGCAAAATCCCATCTTGCTGTTCCCATGGCAACTAATGATCCTCATTGTTGCTTCTGGGCCCTATACTTCAGAGAACATCCAGGTACATCTGCAAGTCCCTGGCTTAGAAGCTACCACGGTGCCATCATCCTTTCTATAGCATTCCTATGCAGCTCAGATGGTCGCTTTTCAATGCAGTCTCTTGTGTTTGTGATGTTCTGGTTCTCCTCATCATTTATGGTACAGATAACTACCATTTTGCCTTCAAGAAAAAAATGTTATACTTAACATTTTTAACTTATTTCGGCTTTATATTCCATGACAGTCATGGGGTAGTCAGGGAAATTTATGGGAGCTGGTGTTTTACCACTTTTTCAAGTTATGGGGATCAAATTCATCTTGTCAAGCTTGGAGTCAAGTGCCCTAATCTCTCAAAGCCATCCTTCCAGCCCATGTTATATTTCATTTTTAAACTTTCCTTCCTAGAGTTTGTACCACGAAGAAAAAAACATTCTAATGCTTTTGAATTAAAGCCAACAACCTGCTTCGAGCTTAGATACATATAAAAGTGCTTTCTAAGGAATTTCAAAGGGTGTAAGCTTGCTCCCCAGCCTTATCTAAGTCTTGTCTACATTGCTGATCGGGCTGAAGGGAGGATCCGCCTTTGCACAGTATCATGAGGCTGCATGCGAAGCTAATAGTATTTTCACACATGTCCTTTCCCACCAACTACTCTCCAAGCACCCACAAAATTTTACCTTGAACCCTAGCATTGTCAATATACCACTGAAATATATGTAGTCACAGAATGCCCAGGTTTGATTTTCTTACAACATACAGCTAGTATTGAGCCCTGAGGGGCGAAAAACTGACTTACTTGTAATGAATCTACAGTTACTAAACCTGAATTCAAATTCAAATTTAATCTTCAAACAAACAAGCAAAAAACAAAACAAAAAACAAAAAACCCAAACCTGACTGTTGCTTATACCAATATTTCTGTTATTTCACTGTAAAGCCCAGGATGCGTTCCCAAGTATTTGTTCCAGTCCCATCCTCCTGTATCATTATTGTTTCCTCCTTTTTCCTGAATCCTAGGAAGGCAAAAGTCCAGTGATCAGGCAGACATATACCACCCCTCGTTCTGCTCCCTTCCCCACAGACTCAGTACAAATCCTGAGCAAGAAGCCAAACAGGGCTGAGCACATCTGAGTTCTGGTTGTTCTCTCTGAGTCTTTCATGTTTAATGCTTCTGTAAATGGTCCATGAAAACTGTGTACTATATTGCATAATTCTTTGGATTCTATAAGCAACTGGCCCGCAACCTATTTTAATGGATTCTGCCTGGACTTTCTTTGTTGTTTGTCCTTGTCTGGCTTTTTGCTTTGTGCTTGTACTGAGCATCCACGGGGAAGAGGGTGGAACATCCTCCATCTAAGCAACTTATTGTCTGGATCGTCATTTGAGCTGCATTTCAGACAAATGGGAAAAGCCTTCATCCTGGGTCACCGAGATTACTGAACACTTGTTTAAGTGTTATGACCATTGATTTTAGTCAGTCCATAAAAATGAGGTAAAAATAAACATAGATAGCTGTAGGCACTGTATTTGAAAATGAGTTTTAACTGGAGTTATCCTACGCCAGTAAATCCACGAGCAAAAGTAGTAATGTTTATCTTGGGTTATTTTCCTTGCTTTAGGGGACCATGGACATTGAAGCATACTTTGAAAGAATCGGTTATCAGAACCCCAGAAACAAACTGGACTTACAGACATTAACTGAAATTCTTCAGCACCAGATACGAGCTATTCCCTTTGAGAACTTGAACATCCATTGTGGGGAATCCATGGAGCTGAGCTTAGAGACCATCTTTGATCAAATTGTGAGGAAGAAGCGAGGTGGGTGGTGTCTCCAGGTCAATCATCTGCTGTACTGGGTTCTGACCAAACTGGGCTTTGAAACCACAATGTTGGGAGGGTATGTCTTTAACAGTCTGGCCAACAAGTACAGCAGTGGTATGATTCACCTTCTAGTACAGGTGACCATCTGTGACAAGGACTACATTGTTGATGCTGGGTTTGGACGTTCCTACCAGATGTGGGAGCCCCTGGAATTAACATCAGGGAAGGGTCAGCCTCAGGTGCCTGCCATCTTCCTTTTGACAGAAGAGAACAGAACCTGGTACTTGGACCAAATCAGAAGAGAGCAGTATGTTCCAAACCAAGAATTTGTTAACTCAGACCTCCTAGAGAAGTACAAATATCGAAAAATCTATTCCTTTACCCTTGAGCCCCGCACTATTGAAGACTTTGAGTCCATGAATACCTACCTTCAGACGTCACCAGCATCTGTGTTTACAAGCAAATCCTTTTGTTCTCTGCAGACTCTGGAAGGAGTTTACTGTTTGGTGGGCTCCATTCTCACTTATAGGAGATTCAGCTTTAAAGACAATATAGATCTTGTAGAGTTTATGAGTCTGACTGACGGAGAGATAGAAGATGTACTGAAAACAATATTTGGGGTTTCTTTAGAGAGAAAATTTGTGCCCAAGCATGGTGATCGATTTTTTACCATTTAGAATAAGTGGCAGTAAAAGTTTTGGTGTCCATCCAGGTCCTCGGACTTTTTATGATAAAATGCTCAAACAGAGGCATAATATATGTAATCACATAAGCCTTTTTGTATTCATTCCCCCACCTTGCCAACTATTGGTAACTAATAATTTGTTGTATTCCCCTCTATTCCTACATTTTATGGAAGAAAACCGTAGATGTTTTATTCATAAAATATCCATACTTCTGGTTAAACGACTTTTGAATAAAACACAGCTAGACACCAGCTATTGAAAGAGTACCTTACTGATGGCATGGACATACTGGTGACCATGCTGATGTGTGCTAGGAAATACCCAGCTTTTGGTTTATAGCTAAGTTCAGATGGGATTTGTACTAATAATTGAGTAAAAGGGATAATGAGAAAAGCATTGCCATTCAAGTCAACCAGTGTGTTTCCAATATTGGATTCAGCAAAGAAGAGTGGGAGGTAATGCTGGTTCCAAATAACTATTTAGTTTTCAATATATGACTTAGGCCAGCACCTAGGGATGTGTGACTAGGGCCCAAGAGAAGCAGGCACACAGCTAAGGATTTCTCTCTGTTCTCTCTGTGTTGGTTTATATCTAGTTCTTTTTATACTGTTTTTCTTACTGTGGGAACAAATACCAATTTAGAAATTTGAGCTTCTAGATTTTAAAAAATGTGTATCTAAAATAACATAAACGATGAAATATGTATCTAAACCTTATTTTCAAAGATGTGTATTAAAACATTGTTGACTAATACTGTGTAAATGGGAGGTTTCGTCTGGAGGAGTTAGGGTGTGCCACGGTCAGCGTCTTCCGCAAGGAAATCTCCTATTTATGTTACTCCTCAGGCATGCTGCTTTATCTTCACTGAGGACTGTACTAAGTGTGTAAACCCAGATGACACACTGCTAGACATTGCTAGAGTGTTTTTAGAGATATTTAACTGAAGAGGGAAGACAAGAACTGAAGATGATGGAATGTGGGTGGCACCATGCCCTTTGTTTAGAGCCTGGACTGAAGAGAGAGGAAAAAAGGAAAACCATGAGCTGAGCAATGTTTACTCAGTTGCTCTCTGATTACGACACAGTGTGACCAGCTACTTTGTGTTCTCACCTCGACAGCCATCACTGGGCCTTCAAAGCATGCGCTAAAGTACATACAGCTAGTGCTCATTTTATCTATGACAAATCAGCCACATATTTAGGGACGTGTGTGTGTGTGTGTGTGTGTGTGTGTGTGAGAGAGAGAGAGAGAGAGAGAGAGAGAGAGAGAGAGGCAGAGAGAGACAGAGACAGAGACAGAGAGAAAGAGAGAGAGACAGAGAGAGAAAGAGAGAGAGAAGAGACCAAGACAAAGTCACACACACACACACACACACACACACACACAGGGGGTATGGGGAGAGGGAAGGAGAGAGAGAAGAGAGATATCAATCCAAACCTACAGTAAATACTAAATAAATATCTGTTGGATGCCAGGATAAGGTCATCAAGTCATTAATTTTGACAGTAGGCGAGTTTTTAATGGGCGCTCTTCCATCTTGCTTTGTTGCCCTCCATAAACGTCCCTTTTGTGTTGCATTACATCCCTCCAGCCTGAAACCCTGCCCCACTGTCACCCACTGGCGTTATCCTTGATGAAAGGTTGCTATCAGCTCCCCCGAGACCCATGAGTATGACCAGCTCTTCCAACATGGGATGCTGACCTCTCTAGACCTCAGGTTTTCTATTGTGCTTCCGAGGATCAGGGATACAATGTAAAATTCATACTTCTGAGAGTAGTTTTCTCCTTTCAGCTATGATTACCAAGAAAATTTAAGTGAGGAGCAGTGTTATAGAGAATTCTTTAAGTTAGCAGGTTCCCGCATAGATACTTTTTGTAATGATGGAGATACAGGGGAGAGTGCCTGTCCTTGGCTGAGGCGGACAAGAGACCTGACCTGAGTAAAAAGGAATAATAAAATTACACTTCAGTTAGTGAAGCTCCCCCGCCCGCCCCGCCCCCTCCCTGCTTTCATTTACTGCCATTGTTTTCTCTGCCTGCCAGGGTCAAGTCTTTCTCTGTACTTCTGAACAGAAGAGGGTTTCACACATTGATCAAGATCACACCCCTGAGATGACACAGTGAGCCAATCACAACGTAGCCCATGGAGAACGCTGAGGTTTTAGAACACGCTCAGCAAAGTTATCTGCACAGGGAGGGTCTTAATCCCAGTCCAGTTGCTTTTCCTTAAAGCTTTCTACTATGTGGGGAAAACCAAAATGTGTCAAGTGTCAGAAATAGATGCCAAATTTAGACAGCAGGGCTTGAGTGCTGACTGCACAGTTAGTTTCTGTCAGATGAAATTTAAGTGAATAAAGGAGAATCCCACAAAAAAAAAATGTGTAGCCAGAGATTCTAAGATAGCCCTCCATTGTTTGCGGTTACCCAAACTGTTGTCTGTCCTTCTGAGACCCCATAGAAGATTAGGATATACCCTATTCTATTACCGCTTTTAGGCTAATAGGTTAGAAGAAGCCTGGTCCCGTGGGTGTTACTGGAGCAATAACAGATGTATACTTCAGTTCCTTCTGCCTTTAAATGGAGCCAAGTGAAATTTATGACCCACTCTACAATATGCAAATAGAACTGGAATGAATCCCAGTGTCCCTTTAGTCCTCCTGTAGGTTCATCTTTTTTTTTTTTAAGATTTATTTATTTATTATTATGCATACAGTGCTCTGCTTGCATGCCAAAAGAGGGCATCAGATCACATTATAAATGGCTGTGAACCACTATGTGGTTGCTGGGAATTGAACTCAGGACCTCTGGAAGAACATTTAGTGCTCTTAACCTCTGGGCCATCTCCCCAGCCCTAGATTCACCTTTTTAAATTCTGGGGAGGAAATCACAGGAAGTAGGCTAACTGCTTATTTACATCTGATTTTTCTGCTCTAGGACTACCGTGGATGAAAGTCCTATTTCAGCCAAAGCAGTTCTAAGAATGGTATTTATAGTGACATGTCTATATTGAAAGAGAGGAGAACTATCAAATAAACAGTCTAGCACTACACTCTGAGACACTAGAGTTCAAGGTTAATAGAGGGGAAATGTGCAGAGCAGAGGGAACCAATGGATGCGTCATAACAGCAGTAGCAGAGATCAGCAACAGAGTTGGGTTTTGGAAAAGTTAGGTGAATTGGAACACTACCAGCTAGAGTACATAGAAAGTAGAAAGTGCCTTAGTTTGAGGAGGACCCCACCAGATCTGCCTGTCATAAAGTTCTTATTGTAGGTTTCCAGGTCCCTGTGGGTCCTACTATTTCCCCCTTCTTCCATGCTACTCTCGCCTAGAGTCTCAATAGGATGTCCTCTCCTCTGACCCACTTTTTTGGTAAGTAAAGTTTTTCGTGGTACGTATCCCTTGGCCTAGTGTTTTGATATAAGTGAGTATATACCGTTTGTCTCTTTTTGCTTCTGGGTGAACTCACTCATGATAATTTCTAGATCAATCCATTTGTCCACAAATTTCGGGAATTCCTCGTTTTTAATAGCTGAGTAGTATTCCATAGTGTAAATGTACCACAGTTTCTTAGTCTTCTTTTTCTTCTACTGACAGACACTTAGGCTGTTTCCATGTTCTGGCTATTATGTATAAAGCAGCTATGAACATGGTTGAGCATATGTCCCTGTTGTGTGGTAGGGCATTTTCTGGGTATATTCCAAGGAGTGGGATGGTTGGGTCTTGAGGAAACCCTATTCCCTTTTTTCTGAGATAGCTTTCCAAAGTGGCTGTACTAGTTTGCATTCCCACCAGCAATGAAGGAGTGTTCCTCTTTCTCCACATCCTCGCCAACATGTGGTGTCGCTTGAGTTTTTGATCTTAGCCATTCTGATGGGTGTAAGATGGAATCTCAGTGTCGTTTTGATTTGCATTTCTCTGATGACTAACGAGGATGAGCATTTCTTTCTTTCTTTCTTTCTTTCCTTTTTTTTTTTTTTTTTTTTTTTTTTTTGTTCTTTACATGTATCTTTTATTAACAAGTCAATTTGACAAAAGTGCCCATATTTTGAGACAAGAACTTTCTATTGTACTCTAGGCTGAGCTTATCCCTTAGCTTCCTGCCCCAACTGAGCAATGCTGGGATTAAAGGGTTGCACCACAACATCCAGGTGGTATAATTTCTGACTTTATTTTGAAAAAAAAAAAATAATAAGAAATTTACTTGCAGAGATCATTTCTGTGGAAACAACACATGTAAGGGAACTATTAATTTATAGTTAGCAAGGAATCATTGCTCTCTTAGGAAAAAGTTATATTGAAGTAGATTCCACTTGACAAGCATTTCTTTAAGTGTTTCTCGGCCATTTGATATTCCTCTGTGGAGAAGTCTCTGTTAAGTTCCAAGCCCCATTTCGCAATTGGGTTGTTTGGTTTTGTGGTGTTTAATTTCTTGAGTTCTTTATATATTTTGGATTTTAAACGTTTGTCAGATGAAGGGTTGGTGAAGATCTTTTCCCAGTCTGTAGGCTGTCGCTTTGTTCTAAGGCACCAGCCAAGGAGAATATAGGCAGTAAGCTTCAAACCCCTACCAGGACCTAGCCGAGGAACATGATATTCTCCACCGTTGAGTGGAGAGTGAGATCTGACTCTCACACAAACTCTGGTGCCCCTTTTCTGACCACGTCCCCTGGATGGGGAGGCCTGGCAGCACTCAGAGGAAGGATAGCAAGTTACCAAGAAGAGACTCGATATTCTAAGAGCATATATAGGGGGAGGAGGTCTCCCTCAATCACAGACATAGGGGAGGGGAGAAGGGGGGAAGTGGGAGGGAGGGAAGAATGGGAGGAAACAGGGGAAGGGCTAACAATCGAGATGTAATATGAATAAATTAATAAAATTAAAAAAAAAGAAAAAGGTGAAAGACATGTAAAGTTAAAAAAAATTGTGTACAAAACCTAATGTAACACCATTCTTTTTACTAAAATACATGTTCATAATTTGTAAATAAAAATACTTAAGCCTAAAAAAAAAAAAGAAAGAAAGTAGAAAGTGCTAAAATCTGACCATGAAAGGGGAAACTTTATAGCTAATAACACATACAAAGATTCTTAGGAGATGGCTATGAGCAACGAAGGAAAAAAAAAAAGACAAGGAAGGAAAAAAAAATAAGTTTGTAGAAGCATCTAATGTACCAAGGCTGAACTAGAAATAAACAAAGCACTTGAATATATCAATAATGAGAAAAGGCATCAGCTCACTCATTAAAAGTCTCTATCTGAAGGAAAAACCAGGAACCATATGGCCTGATGACTGAATCATTTGAAGAAAAAAAAAAAAACCAACCAAACAAACAAACAAACAAAAAAAAAAAAAAACAATAGCAGTGCTTCTTAAGTTCTTTCTGCAAACTGAAGGAAGGAAGCATGTGTCTGACCTTATGGCACCTGACCACAGCCAGTGATATATCCCCAGAGAAGAAAAGTGCAGTCCAGTATTCCTAACGGCATAGATGCAAAACCTTCAGGACACTGTTTTCCAGAGCACATCGAAGGATCATTAGCCTTATATATAAAATGTATCCTCTAGGTGCAAGGATGGCTCAACAGATACAAATTGGTAATTTTCCCATACAACCAATACAAGCGTCATGCAGTCACTACAAGAGATGTACAAAAAGCCGCTGTCAAAACTCAGCTCCTTTTCCTAGTATAAAACTCTCAGTGATCTTTGGCACAGAACGAATGTTTCTCAAAAGAAGAAAAGCCGCGTGTGACACACTCTCAGCTCGCCTCATAACCTGAGGTCGGCAATGAGACCAGGATGCTTACTCCCAGCGTTCTGTTCACCCTCATGTGGGGACATTCTAGTCCCATAGGAGGTGAGAGGCATTCAAATTAGAATGCAAGAAGTGAAATTCTCTGTCTGTACTGTGATCATATATGAAATCCTACGGTCTCCACCAACGATCTCTCTCTCTCTCTCTCTCTCTCTCTCTCTCTCTCTCTCTCTCTCTCTCTCTCTCTCTCTCTCTCTCTCTCACTCTGTGTGTGTGTGTCTTTCTGTCTGTCTGTCTCTCTCTCTCCCTGCCCCCCCGCCCATCTATCATCTATCTATGTATCTATCTATCTATCATCTATCTCTCTTATCTCTAGCTCTCTTGATTTTTATTGGTTTTTGTTGTTGTTTGTTTCTTTGTTTGTTTCTTTGTTTGTTTCACTTTGTTTTGTTTTTGAGAAAGTATCCCACTATAGCCATGGTTGGCCTGGAACTTCATATATGGACTAGGCTGGCTTTGAACTCAGAGATCTGCCTTCCAAGATCTGGGATTAAAAATATATGCCATCATGCCCAGCTGAGACTCTTAGAAATAAACAACCTCAGTACATTTGTGTGCTATTGCAGTAACCTTTAAAAATCAATAGCATCTCCAGTGCCTGATTCAGCCATCACCAGAGACGTTTCCTCTTGCAGCAGATGGGAACAAATACAGATAACCACAGCCAGACATTACATACAAAGGAATTGAGAGACCTTGGAACACAGCTCTAAATGGGAAGTCTCCATCAAATTTCTCCCCTTAGAGCTCAGGGAAATGCACAGAAGAAGAGTCAGAAAGAGCATTGAGAGGCAGAGGGGATGGAGGGCACCAGAAGCACAAGGCCCTCTAAGTCCATGAACCTCATGAACTCACAGAGTCTGAGACAGCATGCTCTGAGCCTACAGAGGTCTGGACCAGGTCTTCTGCATATGTACATTATAGCTTTCAGCTAACTATTTGTATGGGCTTCCTGAGTGAATGAGTGGGTTTCTGATTCTTGTGCCTTCTCTTGGAGCTCTTTCACTTCTGTCGACTAGGCTTGTCCAACTTCAATATGATATCTTTTGTTTAATGTATTGTGTTTTGTTTTCTCCTAGAAGCCTGCTCTTTTCTAATGAGAGACAGAAAGGGAGAAGATATGGATGGGAGGGGAAATTACAATCAGGATATATTGTATGAGGAAAGAATCTATTTTTAATAAAAACAGAAAAAAGAAATTCCAAAAGACCACCTAAATTTTATAGAAATATGGTGCTCACTGCAATCAGATTTGACATGTAATATAACCTCAGTATGACAAATGGGGAAGGGGGCATTCAAAGACTTATAAATTTAATACATGAGGCAATTCTTTAAAAGAAAAATAATAAAAGCACCATTTTCTCTTTGGATTAAAAAATTAACAGCATCTCTGTATGCTAATGTTAGACCTTCAGAAACAAAACTTAGAAAGCCATCTCTTTCACAATAGCATCAAAAAATAAAGCGACAGGTTGTTGCTTATTGGTCTGATTGTTTTGTTTGACAAAGGATCCCACTGCAGCCATTGCTGCCTGGAGCTTCATATACAGACTAGGCTGGCTTTGAACTCAGAGATCTGCCTTCTTCTGCCTCCAAAGAACTGGGATGGCTTAATGGTAGAATTCTGACTTAGCATATACAAGGCCTTGGGTTCAGTCCTTGCGCGGGCGTACACATGCGCACACACATACACACATACAAGAAGAAAAAAAGAAAAATCAATAAAATTTATATAAGTGAACTTAAGAAAGGAAATAAAGGATTGTAGAATAAAAGTGATAAATGCTTTATAAGAAAACTATTTATGCTTCACAGAAATTGAAAAGTAACCTAAAATTTACATGGATCCAAAAATACATTTAGTCCACTCTTTGCTCCTAAAATAGAATACTTGATAATTGATCATTTAGAAACCATTTAGACTTATTTCTCAGAGTTCTCAGAAATAACCAAAGAGTTCAGGGTGGGCTTAGTAAGAGGCCCTTCCTGCTGTATGGTATTTGGCAGTGGGCATACCATGGGCAAGATGTGGGAGTGTGCCAGGTAGAGTCTCTTTTCGTATAAAGCCAATATTCTCATCATAACCTTCAGCCTCATGAGCACAACTAATTCTAATTACCTCTCCCCATTTGCTCTGTCACTAAGCACATTAGCATATGAATTTGAGCATTAATTTCCAAACAAATTTTAGAAGACGTGTTCAAGCCATTGCCAAAATCAACTTTAGCAAGAGGGCAAACTCAGAGGGTATCACTACTGGATTTCAAAATTCTCTATAAAATTATGGTGATAAAAATAGCATGCTATTGGCATTAAAACATGGAACATGAACTAAAAGACCAGAATAGACAGCCCAGAAATAAACCCACTAACTTATGGTCAAGTTAGTCACAAAAGTACCAGGAGAGTTACAACGAGAAAAGGAAAGTCTCTTCGGTGACTAGTGTGAAAAACACTGAGTATCTACATACAGAAGACAGTCACCTCACCCCTTACCCAGGGGTACCCCGCCAATATGGACTGATGACTTGAACTATAAAAGCACCGGATGCAAACATAGCATGAATGTTTGAGACATTGATCTGTACATTAACAGCTTAGCCGCCCGCACCCCGCCCCCACCCCCGCTCCCGTTCACCCCCCCACCCCCCACCCCCTGCCCCAGCCCTGGATCACAAGCAACATTAGACCAAATAGACAACAACGGGGACTATATGAAGCTAAAAGTTTTCTGTACAGTGAGGAAACAACTAACAAAGTAAAGGGGTAACACACAGTGGAAAAAAAAAAAAAAAAAAGGATTAGCAAATAACACATCATGCAACGGACTAATATCCAAAATATATAAAGAAAGCAAACTATTCAATAGGAAGAACACCAAAACCCCGCCTTTGTTTGTTTGTTTGTTTGTTTATTTTGGTTTGTTTTGGTTTTTTGAGACAAGGTTTCTCTGTGTGGCCTTGGCTGTCCTGGACTCACTTTGTAGACAAGGCTGGCCTTGAACTCACAGAGATCCATCGGCCTCTGCCTCCCGAGTGCTAGGATTAAAGGCGTGCGCCACCACGCCCGGCATCAAAAACTCTTTTTTAAAACAGGCAAATAACACGGGCAGACTCAAAGAAGATATCAGAGAAATACAAGTTGAAACTACAGTGAAAATCCGCTAGCTACTTAACAAGTCAATCATTGTCCAACAGATGTTTCGGTAAGTTCATAGACATATGGAAGTAAAAGTGTGTGGGCTCTTTTGGGCAATATGATAAAGTAGCACAGCCATTTCAGAAAACAGCTTGAAGGTAACTCAAAAAACTGAGAATTGAGGGTCCTGGGGAGACGACTCAGCAGTTAAGAACACTATTCGTTCAAGGGTCCTGAGTTCAATTCCCTTCAACCTCATGGTGGCCCACAACCATCTACACAGGGATCTGATGCCCTCTTCTGGAACGCAGGTGTATGTGAAGATTGAGTGCTCATATACATAAAATAAAAAATTAAAATATGAGAATTAAATTATTCAAAGACTCAGTAATGCCATTTCTGCATACATATCCATTGGAATTGAAGTTGCTGTGCTTTAGGAATATCTGCGCTCCCATATTTACTATAGTGCTAATCATAGCAGTCAAGAAATGAATAACTAAAGTGCCCATTCATTAATAAGTGAACTTTTTAAAGAATGTGGTACATATGCATACTCAAATAGTATCAAGCCTTTACAGAGAAGAAAATTCTGCCACCTGCTACAGCATGGATGAAGCTTAAAGACACTAAGTGAAATAAGCCAGGCACAGACAAGCAGAATTTGTCATCTCACTTAACATGTGGAATCTAAGTAAGTTAAGACAATCATAGTGGGACACATTTATATTTCCAGCACTTTGGAAGTTAGGGCAAGAAAGGTTTTTGGTTTTGTTTTGTTTTGTTTTTTTTTTGTTTTGTTTTGTTTTGAGTTCTTTATATATTTGGGTATTAGTCTTCTATTAGATGTAGTGTTGGTTTAAAAAACATCCTATTCTGTAGGCTGCTCCTTTGTCCTATTGACTGTGTCCTTTGCCTTTTCAGTTTCCAGAAGTCCCATTTAGTAGTTGTTGATTTCCATGCCTTTGTTATCAGTGTTCTGATCAGAGAGTCTTTTCCTGTGTCAACGTATTCAAGGCTATTCTCCACTTTCTCTTCTACAGGGAGTATCTGGTTGTATGTTGAGGCCTTTGGTCCATTTGGAGTTGAGATTTGTACAAGGAGGTAGGTCTGTACCTATTTGCATTATTCTACATGCCAACATCCAGTTTGACAAGTGCCATTTTTTATGATGTTGATTTCTTTTTAGTGTGTATTTCTGTCTTCTTTATAAAAAAAAAAAAACAAGTGTCCATCAGTATGTTGTTTTATGTCTGCATGTTTAATTCGATTCCATTGATCAGTGTGTCTGTTTTTGTGTCAATACCGTGCTGTTTTTATCACTGTAGCTCTGTAGTACAACTTGATGTTGGGTATGGTGATGCCTCCAACAGGTCTTTTCATGACTGCTTTTGTGATCCTCTTTTTGCATGTGTGTGTTTTCATGCAAAGCTGAAAATTGCCCTTTCAGGATCTGTGAAGAATTGTGTCAGAATTTTGAAGGTCATTGCATTGAATCTCTAGATTTTTTTGGCAGGATAGCCATTTTCACTATATTAATCTTTTCTATCTATGAACCTATTGTCTTTGTCAATTTCTTTCTTCCATGTCTTAAAGTTTCTATCATTTAAGTTTTTCACCTACCTCATTAGAATTATCTCAAGATATTTTATGTTATTTGATGCTATTGTGAAAGGTTGTTTCCCTGATATCTTTCTCTATCCATTTCTCATTTGTATAAAGGAAGGCTACTGTTTTTTGTTTGATTTTGATTTACTTAATTTTGTATTTAGCTCCTTTGCTAAAATGTGTTTATCACCTGTAGGAGTTTTCTGATAAAATTTTTAGGGTCACTTATGTAAACTATCATATCATCTGCCAAAAAAAATACTTGGACTTTTTTTCCAATTTGTATCCCCTTGCTGTTCCTTCAGTTGTCTCATTGCTCTAGCTAAGACTTCAAGTACTACGGGAATGGAAAACCTTGTCTTGTTCCTGATTTTAGTGGACTTGCTTTGAGTTTCTTTCCATTTAAGTTGTCTTTGGGATTGATATAAACCTCTTTTAATATGTTGAGGTATGTCCCTGTAACTCTCATCTCTCCAGGACTTTCATCATAAATGTTGGATTTTGTCAAAGGACTCTTCTGTATCTAATGGAATGATCATATGGTTTTTGTCTTTCAGCTTGTTTATATGATGGATAACACATCAATTTATGTATGTTGAATCATCCTTGAATCTCTTTGATGAAGCCTACTTGATGATGGTGAATGACCTTTTTGATGTGTTCTTGGATTCTGTTTGCAAGTATTTTATTGATAATTTTTGCATATATGCTCATAGGGGAAATCTGTGTCTTAGTTACAGTTTTGTTTACTATGAAGAGTCACCATGACCATGACTCTTATAAAGAAAAACATTTAGTTGGGGGTGGCTTACTGTTTCAGAGGTTTAACCCATTATCATCATGGTGAGAAGCATGGGGCATTTAGGCAGAAATGGTGCTGAAAAGGAGTTGAGAGTTCTACATCTTAATCTGCAGGCAGCAGGAGAGAACTGTGTACCACAGTGGGCTTAGCTCGCATATGAAATCTCAAAGCTCACCCCACACTGACACACTTAACTCCACCAATCCACACTTTCTAATAGTGCCACTCCCTATGGGCCAAGTATTCAAACACATGAGTCTATGGAGGCCATACCTATTCAAACCACCACAGTCTATGTCCTCTCTGTTTCTATTTTGTGAAATAATTTGAAGAGTATTGGCATGAAGTCTTCTTTGAAAGTCTGGTAGAATTCTATGTGAAAGCCATCTGTCCCTGGGATTTTTTTGTTATTGTTATGAAACTTTTTAATCACTGCCTCTATTTCATTGGGGATTTTAGGTTTATTTAAATTGCTTATCTGATCTTCATTTAACTTTGGCAAACGGTATATATTAAGAAAAACATTCTTTTAGATTATCTGATTGGTGGAGTACAGGATTTTAATTATGTTCCTATGATTCACTGGATTTCCTCTGTCTGTTGTAATGTCCCCTTTTCATCCCGAATTTTTGTTAGTTTGGATATTTTCTCTCCGTGTCTTATAAGGATTTATAAGAATCTTACTGGCTTTTTTTTTTTCAAAGATCAAATCTTGTTTTGTAGATTCTTTGTATATTTTATTGAGTTAATCATGAGTTTGATTATTTCTTGCCATCTATTTCTTTTGGGTGGGATTTCTTCTTTTTGTTCTAGAGTTTTGAGGTGTGTTGTTAAGTTAACAGTATGAAATCTCTCCTTTTCTTTTTTGCTTTTTTTATTTTTATTTTTTATGTAGTCACTTGTGCTATGAACTTGTATCTTAGGACTACTTTCATTGTGTCCCATAGGTTTGAGTATATTATGTATCAAATTTCACTGGACTTGAGAAACTCTTTAATTTCCTTTTTAATCTCTGTCTTAATTAATTTTTCATTCAATAATGTGTTGTTCAGTTTCCACGAGTCTGTAAGTTTTCTTTGTGTTCTCATGTTGTTGGTACCCAGCTTTCATCCATGGCAGTCAGATAGGATGCAGAGTGTTATTTCAGCTTTCTTCTATCTGTTGAGACTTGTTTTGTTTCTGAGTATTTGGTCAGTTTTGGAGAGAGTTCCATGAGGTGCTGAGAAAAAGGTGTATTACTCTGTGTTTGGGTGAAATGCCAGGAATAAAAGGATGAAGTCAAGGGAAGAAAGTTTGAGGAAGATCTGTGTGATGCACTGGAGATGGGGCAGGGAGGAAGGGAAGGCAGCAGCAGGTGGGCACCTACAAAGCTGGGGATCAGACTAAGGAGATGGATTTGGAGGAGAGGGAGAAAAGGTGAAGATAGGTGGTCAGTCTCTCTGCTTCCCTGTTGGGGCTGGCCTGAGGATTCCCTGTGTTCAAGGCTGGGAAGATAGGATGGGGCGGGGTGGGACGGGGTGGAAGACACCTGAATCCAGTTATTTTTCAATTCTTATGAAATTGCTCTGAAATTTGGTAGCTTGAAACAACCTTTAAAAAAATTTTTTTTTCTGACACTTTTTTTTTTTTTGAGCCTCAAATTTCAAAGAACACACAGAATGGGATGGGACTTTCCTGCCCTAGTGTCCCCCTGTAGGCAGAGGACTTCTATGGTAGGCGTGAGCTGTTGGCATTGTGCTAGAATTATCTGGAAGTCTCTGTACAGACATAAGTGGTACTGGGATGGGCCTAGTGTGTGTTTCCTCCCACCATGTTGGCCCAGGGCAGCTGTATGTTCTTGTGTGACAATTCTAGATTCCATGTGTGAAGGTTTTTTCTTACAAGGTAGAAAATAAATCACATTTTTAATAATTTATTTTTGACAATTTCGTACATGTATACAATGTACTGTGTTGTATCTACTCCTAATGCCCTTCTTTTTCCTGCTTCCTACTCCTTCAGATCCTTTTTTCCCCAAACTATTACCCCACCTACTTTTATATCTTCTTTTACAATTCATAATTTTTAAAGATTTTTCTTACCTTTAATTATGTGTACGTGTGTCTCTTTGTGATGTCTGCACATGGACTCAAGTGCTCATGGAGACTGGCGGAGGATGTCAAATTCCCTTGACCTGGAGTTACAATCAGTTGTGAGCTGCCCAATATAGGTGCTGGGAACTGAACCCGGGCTGCCTCAAAGAGCAGTACATACTCTTCAGCACAGAGTCATCTCTCTCACACCTATAATTTGTATTTGTGTGTGGGGGGGTGTTGTTTGTTTATTTATGTTTTGAGACAGGGTTTCTCTGTGTATCCCTGGCTGTCTTGGAACTTACTCACTCTGTAGACCAGGCTGGCCGCAAACTCACAGAGATCCACCTGCCTTTGCCTCCTGAGTGCTGGGATTAAAAGCATATGCTACCACTGCCTGGCAATAATTAGTGTTTTAAATTGTGATGGAACTCACAGTCTGGAAAATCATTTTATTGTTTATTTTATAGAAGGACCTAATCTGTTGGCATTTATAAAATCCCCAGTGTTATGTATTTACCACCTCGATCAAATTCAAAACACTTGAAGCATCTAAGTTTTTCCCCATCCTTTGGCCATGGACAACTTTTTATAGCCTAGCTTCAAAGTCACAAGGCATTGTCTCTGCTACATTCCTTTACAGCCATATACTTTTTCAGATACAAGGGGAGAGCTAGTTGTTATTCTTGATGTACAAGTAGAAGGTTCTAGATTCTAAAGTTTTAGGATTATCTTTGGGATAACATACCAAATCATCTACTCAGAAAAAAGTGCAAAATATTCTTTTTTCATTTTGAGCTCTAAAACGTCCCTTCTTTTGCATCATGGCTGGAGACTCAAACTGGAAAGCCAGTGTCTTGTCACCAAGTCCAGGAATGAAGGAGAGTTCTCCAAGGGGATAGTGTGAGTCTGAACCTTAAGTGCCATTATTATTGACCTCCAACTCTGTGGTCTGTTGGCACAAGTTACTTTCCCTCCAAACACCTAAAATACAATAATAAAACAAACATAAGAAAACCAGCACATATGCTTTTATTCATACAAGAACCAACCCAGGAGCATTTGTTAGCCACCAGCCCATAATGGTTCTGAAGTCCAGTTGGACACATGTGGTCACTACTTGATTGGAACTGAGTCTTAGTTTATGTTTTCCTGGCTGCCACCGTGACTTTCTGGGATTCAGGATTCACCTCATATACCTTGTGACATTTTTTCTGGGTGGCAACACTAATGCAAGAACTATTTTCCAGTTAGGAGGTTCCAATTCAATGAGGGCTAATAGAATGAATGACTTGTTTGATGAAACACCCTAGGGTGAGGGCAATTCCACCCTCACCCCAAGGAGACACCAAGAGTACTGAGTGACACAGAAAATGTGTAAGAGTTTATGCAGGTAAGCAGATACAGTGATAGAGTAACATATTATTTTGCCGTCCAGATCAGTGCCTGAAGCCCAAGCCACATTCTGCTTAAGTGAAAATCAAGGACTGCAATTTGAAATGCCAGCCAAGAAAATAAGCATACTGGAGGACATGAGGATACACATAGTAACACAGAGAGACCTGGACACAGGTCGTTTGGGAAGTGGTACCAATAGGCTAGGGACAGGGAAGAAGAAATCAATAAAAGCATTTAGTAATCCTGTTGTTCTTGACAACGGGTTAACTGCTACTAAGATTTACAAGGAGCATAAACAGGTACCTTCCAGAATTGTCTGCTCATAGGAGAAGAGGCACCCATCTGTTCCTTCTTACCACTGATGGGGAGTTCCCTTTGGCAGTTTTTCCTAGGGCATTCCTGGCCTGGCCCTGCTAAACCACACACCTGAGTTTCCTGTGCACATTTACTAAAAGTCCTGCAACAGAAAACAAAAGCCTCCAAGTGTATGCAAGGCGAGATACTATAGCAGGAAGCATCCCAAACCAAAACGGCTGACCTAGGAGCTTGTGAAGCAAGGATGTCACGGGGACTGGATAGAAAGATGGGGCAAGCAGATGCTGGGAGGAGACAAGGGGCACCCAGGGTGCTGCACAGTGTAGAAGCGTCCAGACCTGGAAGCTCTATTCACACCTGGAGGTTGGGGAATTTAACCTATTGGGGAGTGCATGCTCACAGGTGCATGTGGTCAAGCATGTGTGTGTGTGCACGCATGTGTGCATGTGTGTGCATGTGTGTGTGTGTGTGTGTGTGTGTGTGTGTGTTCATATGTATTTTGTGTGTTTTGACTGTTTGGTTCTGATTTATGTATTAAAACTTCTAGGTGTGAAAGGAAACGAGGAATTAGCATACAGAGGCTCTCTATGGCAGAAGGGTGGCAGCATTCTCACAGCTGGAAGGCAAGCTTCCACAGCAGTCTAGACAATCTCTTTTGTCTTTAAGCCTTCAAGAAGAGAGAGAGTCTACTTATTCTCTTGGGACCGTATAACACCCAGTGGCTTTGCCTGTCTGTCACGCTTAGCTTCTGTGTTCCTGAGTGTCTTTTGGACTGGCTCTGACAGTAGTGGTGGAGTCACTAGTACTGTGCTGTCACCATGCTACCTTCTAAATGATGTAGGGTTTTTTTTTTCACACTTTGGAATTATCCTGAAAATGCTTTATAATAAGTCAACATGGTTTAGAACTCCATTGAAGAGGTAAATCCATGAATAAGGAGCATGGGAATCTGTGGTTTCGACCTCTTTCTTCTTCCATGGGGTCTAACACCTTAGCTTGTCTTACTGCAACAGTAAGGCACTAACCTAAACCTCTGAGCTTCATACAAGATTCTGAAGGACCATCTTAAACACACACACACACACACACACACACACACACACACACACACACAGTGGAGACGACAAAATACCTACATAGAAGCTTTAAAACAAGTGGTGCAGGGAGCGTATACACAGCCTTCTAGGGGTTTCATAAATATGTGATTGAATTGCTGTGAGCAGATCTCGGGAAGGGCTGCAAGCACGGGAAGAAATTGTCCTCTCGGGGAAGGCATCAGCTAGGTTCACATCAAACAGGGACCCTGCCTCATTCATACTTTAGCTCATAGACATTAAGCAAATATTTGCTAGGTAAATGGATGGATGCTCCCGGTGCCGACTGGTGGTGCTTGCTGAATGATGCATGAAATGGAAATAAATGCGCTGGAGGCCGAGATCCTGCACTCAATGGGACCAGCGTTGCCTCCTTCCCCACACTTACTCACCTTCAGCACCATCTCTTAGGTGCTCTATGCAGTCAGCTTGTGGAAAGGCTGCACCTACTCCAGCAAGATGTGTGTGTGTGTGCGCGGGGGGGGGGGGGGGGGCGTCGGGCTCCCCAAAGACCAAAACTCTCTACTCTCAATAAAAACAAAAGACAAAGCATTGTCCTGCAAATAGCAGAGGTGGTGGCTGTTGTTGTTGTTTCTATTGTTGGGAGACTTTGTTGTTTGTCTGTTTGCAGTGCTGGGGATGGAACCTAGGGCATCATGAATACAAGGCACACTCTAACCTAGGGCTTCATCCACGCTCTTCCTTGTACATTTGCTTTTTACCGTGGGGAGAAAAAATCAAAACAGAAAACCAAGAAACCCTCACACACACACACACACACACACACACACACACACACACACAAAAAAGAAAGAAAGAAAGAAAGAAAAAGAAAAGAAAAGAAAAGAAGAAACCCTCAGCCGCTCAAAGGCAGTGATCCTGGGTGGTACTGATGCTAAGAAAATGATAGGAAAGGTGGCCAGTGTGGCTGCCTTGGTATATGCTGCAAGGCAGGGAAGGGGCAAGGATTTTAACAAAGCCTAGGTACTTAGTAAGTGCAGTCCTGTTGATTAGTAGTTTGGGCCACAGATGCATGAATGGAATTCTCATTCCGAGCACATACATTTTTTTTCTTTGCAGTTCACTGTGTGAACCAGCGCTTGGCCCCTGGAATCTGTCATTCTTGTCAGATGTGAATTCCAATTGCTGCTTGGAAAGCTTATTGTCCAACACTTTCTGAGACGAGAAGTATATTGTGCAAACCAGACAGGGACCAGAAGAGATGACCTTTTCCTTGCCGACATCACTGTATTCCAATGCTCTAGTTTCATTTACAGTGAAGTCAACCTCAGCATTCCTTTTATACAAGGACTTAGAATATATTGACAAATATCTCCATTCTTAAAGGAAACAAAGTAAAACAAGCTCTCATCCGGTCTCTTGGCCAGGCGTGATTTTTGGACACCCACAGATGCAGGTACCCATTGTTATTGCTATCTATGCTACTGATGCGACTTCTGATAGCCATCAGTCTGCTGCACCTCCCCCCCCCACTCTCCCAGCTACCCCTCCACCCCACCCCTGTCATGAAGGCTCTCAGCATGTCAGCAAGGAACCTGTTTGTATTCATGGTGTGTCGGGTTCTATAATCAACACCTGTCAAGGGCAGGTTGTGTCCCGTGTTTGGACACACTTCTAACCATTATCTACCACAGGGAAGCCACGCCCTTCTCCATCTCAGTCCAGCAGCCACTCAAGATACAAAAGACAGATAACAAAAGACGGTTCAAGGAGTCAGAATCTGGATGCAAGTGGGCATTTCACCTTTGAAGTTCTTTCTCAAGACACAGCATGGTGTCTACTGGATCTCCAACCACCAGATTTGTAATTTTAGAACAAGGTAGAGAAAGAGGTTCTAATGAACCTGGTTTAAAATGACTTATAAGGCTGGTAGAGAAAAAGAAAATGATGTTTGTGGTATCAGCTAGTCCCAGAGGAATTCAAAAGAAGGGCTTGAAAGAAGTTAAGGCAGCGTTTACTGAGCAGGACGATGAGGGGAGGACAGAAAGTAGGCAAGGATGCCAGTGGTCTCAGTAACTCACCATCCTGCTTCACCACTCCAGGAGGCAGGGAGGGTGAGATGCAGCAGGTGGGTAAGGAACACCTTGCTTGGAAGGGACCTCATTTCCTTTTGCTTAAGGAGTGAAACAGGCACACGCCTGTAATCCCAGCACTCTGGAGACAGAGGCAAGTGGATCGATGTGAATTGGAGGCCAGCCTGGTCTACAAAGAGAGTTTCGGGGACACCTTACACAGAGAAATCCTGACTCAAAAAACCAAAAAGAGAAAAGAAAAAAGAAAAAAGAAAAAAAAAAGAGGAGTGAAACAGAAGCTAGAAAACTAGCCAGCATAGGTAGACACAGAGGTGACTAACTGGAGCTCAGCCAGCTCCCAAGTCACTAGAAATTGACTTACTTATAGACCAATGTCAGAAGATTGTCCTAGCACATTGATTCCCAGCCAGCAGGGCAGGTGGTGGTACAGCTCAAAAGATAAATCCCCTGAAGATCCATCGGCACAATCAGCTGTCATCCACTGCGGCACATAGTTCTGAATTGTGCATGTCCATTACCAAGCGGTCTGCCTGCACTTTAACCAAACCACAGCCTGTCAGCAACGTGGAGCCTCTGGCCCTGGCAATCGCAACCTGACTCGTAAGCGGGGCATAATAAGTGAGACTGTGCATGTGCATAAATAAGTTAGCAGCAGAGGCACCTGGTATAAAGCAGTGTCTTGCCTGAACCCAGCCTAGCCTGACAGTAAAGTGCATTTGTAGCTGCGGACAGTCCTGCCCAGGAAGGGCCGGGTGTTTAGTTCTGCATTGTTTCCACCATAGTTTCGCTTTGTTGTATCATGGAAAGGCAGACCATGCGAAGGAAGAAGGTTTTATAGAAATAAATAATCCTAAACTTCCAGTTTTAGAATTACTAAAGACGCCTTCCTGTTGAGAGACCTTCCGGTTATGCTCGTACCATGATGGGTTAGATGTCGTCACTTCCTGCCTTTTCCACAAGCCCAGAGCTAGGAAAAGGATCTGTTCCTAAGCAAGTAGAGGAGTAAACGAAGTGTGGGCCGAGGCTACTTGATTAGGCCACCATACAGGATAGGGTTGGCCACCCCAGGCGGAGCAGTGCTCTGGATGACAACCCCTGCTGGGAAGCGGAGACTTAAGATGGAGGAAGCGTAAAGGAAGCTGGTTGGTCCTTCCTGGAGGTGGGCCTTCCATGGGCCTCCCCTGAGAGTTCTGACTGAGGGAAAGAGACTCCAAGGTGCCTAACTGCGGCCAGCCCCAAATTTTAAAGTAAAAGAGGAGCCTGTAGACCCTGTATAACAGGTCTTTAATCCAAAGCCTGACGATTAGACTGTGAACAAATGCTGGAGAAGATCCCCTGGGGTTGCTCTGCTTCAGCCTCTTGTCACAGGAACTGTCAGCCTTCAAGGAACCCAGACATGAAAGGACAGGACCAGATGGATGGGCTTAGCTGTTGCTCAGTTGGAGAGTACTTAGCTGGCCAATCTAAGGGACACACAAAGATCGACTCTCTCAGTATAATGCTAATTACTAGAGTTATTTCAATAATCCATGATGGTACCTTCCTGCCTTGGGTCCTGTGAGATGAGAGTTTACAGGACACGCCTGACGTCTCCAGGGAAAAAGGCAAGAGGAAGCCCGCCAGCCCTGCTGCCTCAGAACATAGTACATTTGCTGTTTATTGCCACATGCACCTTATTCCCTCTTGGGCAAAGGACAAGGATTAATTCTGATTGGCACTTCTGAGGCTGCTTCACGGGAAGGTGACATCTGAGCTCCGAGGATTACTATGGGCCAAGCTGTCTGAAAACTGAAATCAAATCTGGCCCTGATCCACATTATAACCTTTCCCATAATTTCTCAGAGTGTCACTTCCATTCTGCGGCCCCTCCACCCAACCCTACTCATGCCAACTTGCTCTTCATTCCTGATTCTAATTTGTTGTCTTAACATCCTGAGGAAGACAGCACAGACACAGAAAAATACAAACAAGCTCAAAGCTGTTTTCATATTTACACAAAAGTTACATGTTTCTGTGAAAACATTCTCCACGTCTCCCAGGCAGAGACAGCAGCTCCTTGCTCAGTGATCCCAGTGCACTTAATACGTGTGGTGATTACAAATGTGTCCTGGTGTGCTGGG
>NC_067163.1:53861262-53904233 GCF_903995435.1 Acomys russatus
CCACCATATTATTATATAAAGACTCCAGCAGCATCCATGCTTTGGCCATGCAGGTCTCCTCTGCTTCTTCTGCAAAGACTGGGGTATTCATTTTTAAGGCAGCCATTCCATAATAGGGGAAAACTTATCCTCTGGTGGGACATTTGACAATGTATATAGATATTTTTAGTTGTCACAGTACAGAGAAAAAAAAAAAAAACAGTGTTACTGTCACTTGAAGACAAAGGTTGAGAACAATGCGAAATGGCTTATAATCCACACGTTGGCCTCTCACAGTGTATAGCACAGTCTCAAATGTCAATACTGCCAATATTTGGAAACATCTGGAAAGGAGGGCATATCCTGAAAACAGAATAGAATGTCAGAGAACAGGATATGGGGGAGGAGGTTGAAGGGAGGACTTCCTAGACAGTACATTTTTCTACTTCTCAGAGCTCTGCAGATGACCCATAACCACATGTAGAGCCATACCAGCCTATAGAATTAGCCATGAGCACCGGTTTGCTGGTTTTTGAAATTTTTGCTTTGTTTTTTGTTTGTTTGGGTTTTATTGTTGTTGTTGTTTGTTTTTTCTTTCTTTCTTTCTGAGTAAGTAGTGTTTTGGAAAAGGTTCATCAAACATTTTACAGAATACAAATGTAAGGGATTATTTAGGTTTTCCTTCTTGATGTATAAGAAGATGTTTGTTATCTCTAAAAATATCACTGGACTATAACCACTATTGTAACTGCCGTCTTGAGACATAGCAGCTAACTTCACATGGTTGTTCGCTACAAGGTAAAAATGTAGAGCGATGTTCTAGAAGCTATTGTTCTCTTAAAATCATTGTGGACCTAGAGACAGAGAAAGAGAGAGAAAGAGAATAGATGGATGCATAGATAGATAGATAGATAGACAGACAGACAGACAGATAGATAGATAGATAGATAGATAGATAAACTTGTTATTTTAATGGCCACAGAAATATCAACAGATTGTGTGACCTTAGTTTCATGTCACTGGGTCAAAGACCCAGAAATCACACCAGATGGCTGTTTATAAAAAATCCATTCCCTCAGCTCCTAACCTGGGATCCACCATGCCATTTTCTCCCACACACAGAGGCTTTGATTTAGATGAACTAAAAGCTATGTGCCAAGCATTAATCTTACCCCTAACTTGTAAGATGTAGCTTACAAGTGTTGGTCACACATCCCAGCCTGAATATCCAGCCATGTCATGTCTAAACCTAGCACCTCATTAACTTGCCCAGAGCTAACTCCTCCCCTCCATGAACCTGTCTCAATAGTAGCATCTTCTCACTGCCCTCAATAGTCAGCAACGTCACGGGCCTCTGTCATCTCTGCTTCACCTCCTTGTCCAAGCTGATTCTGTATCCTGACAATTGAGCCATCACAGTGCTTTCTGTCTTTCTTGTCTCCTCCTGACTTTCAGCATCATCACACTGATTCGGTCTCTGCTTCCTCTTCCCCAGGTCTTTGTCCCATGACAATGTCACTCTTTGTCCTAGCTGGAATGTTTTCCTAGCAGGGACAGTTGGGGTGCATGTGTCTGACATTTTGACAAGGTACAGTGACCATAGGTATCTGTCATCTCATTTGCATGACAAGACCACATTGGCTTGTTGAGTACTCTGTCCTCTGTCTTAATGGGCCTGGACCAAATCCCCTTCTCTAGAAACTCAAGCTTCAGAACCTTAACGCATGATACGTAACTTATAAATGTTTCTCACAAACCCAAATCTGAATATCCAGCCATGTCTCTAGAAGCTCAAGCCCTTTAAACTCTGTAGAATCCAGTGCTGCCCTTTGGTTCTAATCCTCCCATGAAGGGGGCTTGTAATGCATTTTTAATATAATTTTTTTAATTTATATATATTACATCTCAATTGTTACCCCATCCCTTGTATCCTCCCGTTCCTCCCTCCCTCCTATTTTCCCCTTACTCCCCTCCCCATGACTGTGAATGAGGGGGATTTCCTCCCCCTGAATATGCTCATAGGGTATCAAGTCTCTTCTTGGTAGCCTGCTATCCTTCCTCTGAGTTCCATCAGGTCTCCCCATCCAGGGGACATGGTCAAATATGGGGCACCAGAGTTCATGTTAAAGTCAGACCCCACTCTCCACTCAACTGGGGAGAATGTCCTGTCCATTGGCTAGGCCTGGGTAGGGGTTCGAAGTTTACTGCATGTATTTTCCTTGGCTGGTGCCATAGTTTGAGCAGGACCCCTGGGCCCAAATCCACTTGTCATAATGTTCTTCTTGTAGGTTTCTAGCACCCTCTGGGTCCTTCTATTTCCCCATTCTCCCATGTTTCTCTCACCTAGAGTCCCAATATGATGTCCTCCCCTCTGTCCCACTTTTCTGGTAAGTGAAGACTTTCTTGGGACATATCCCTTGGGCTAGTGTCCAGATATAAATGAGTATACACCATTTGACTCTTTCTGCTTCTGGGTTAACTCACTCATTATGATCATTTCTAGTTCAATCCATTTGTCCACAAATTTCAGGAATTCCTTGTTTTTCATAGCTGAGTAGTATGCCATAGTGTAAATGTACCACAGTTTCTTTATCCATTCTTCTACTGAGGGACACTTAGGCTGTTTCCATGTTCTGGCTATTATGAATAAGGCTGCTATGAACAGGGTTGAGCAAATTTTCTTGTTGTGTGCTGGAGCATCTTCTGGGTATATTCCAAGGAGTGGAATAGCTGGGTCTTGAGGAAGCCTTATTCCCAGTTTTCTGAGATATCAACAGATAGATTTCCAAAGTGGCTGTACTAGTTTGCATTCCCACCAGCAATGAAGGAGTGTTCCTCTCTCTCCACATCCTTGCCAGCATGTGGTGTCATTTGAGTTTTTGATCTTAGCCATTCTGATGGGTGTAAGATGGAATCTCAGTGTCGTTTTGATTTGCATTTCTCTGATGACTAATGAGGACGAGCATTTCTTTAAGTGTTTCTCGGCCATTTGATATTCCTCTGTGGAGAATTCTCTGTTAAGTTCCAAGCCCCATTTCGCAACTGGGTTGTTTGGTTTTGTGGTGTTTAATTTCTTGAGTTCTTTATATATTTTGGATATTAAACCTTTGTCAGATGAAGGGTTGGTGAAGATCTTTTCCCATTCTGTAGGCTGCCTTACAGAAGCTTCTCAGCCTCATGAGGTCCCATTTATTAATTGTTGACATTAAGGCCTGCTGAGCCCCATTTCTTAATTGGGTTATTTGGTTTGGTGGTGTTTAATTTCTTGAGTTATTTGTGTATTTTGGATATTAGACCTTTTTCAGATGTAGGGTTGGTGAAGATCTTTTTTCCAGTCTTTACGCCTTCTCTTTGTTCTGTTGACAATGTCTCCTGCCTTACAAAAGCTTCTCAGCCTCATGAGGTCCCATTTATTAATTGTTGACCTTAAGGCCTGGGCTGTTGGTATTCTGTTTAGGAAGTTGTCTCCTAGGCCAATGTGTTCCAGGCTCTTCCCCACTGTTTCTTCTAACTGATTTAAAGTCTCTGGTTTTATGTTGAGGTCTTTGATCCACTTGGACTTGACTTTTGTGCATGGTGACAAATATGGATCTACTTGTATTTTTCCACATGTAGACATCCAGTTAGACCAACACCATTTGTTGAAGATGCTATCCTTTTTCCATTGAATGGATTTGGCTTCTTTGTCAAAAATCAAGTGACCATATGTGTGTGGATTCATATCTGTGTCTTTGACTTTCTTGATCAATTCCACCAGCCTATTGCTGTGCCAGTACCATGCTGTTTTGGTTACTGTTGCTTTATAGTACAGCTTGAGATAAGGCATGGAGATTCCTGTGGATGATATTTTATTGTACAAGATTGTTTTAGCTTTTCTGGGTTTTTTGTTTTTCCATATGAACTTGAGAATTGAACTTTCAATGTCCTTAAAAAATTGTGTAGGTAATCTGATAGAGATTGCATTGAATCTGTAAATTGCTTTTGGTAGGATGGCCATTTTTACTATGTTAATTCTTCCAATCCACGAACAAGGAAGATCATTTCATCTTCTCAGGACATCTTCAATCTCTTTCTTCAGAGTTTTGAAATTTTTTTCAAACAAGTCCTTCACTTGCTTAGTTAGAGTAACTCCTAAATATTTTATATTGCTTGTGGCTAACGTGAAGGGTGTAGTTTTTCTAATTTCTTCCTCTGCATGATTGTCATTTGTATATTGGAAGGCTGCTGGCTTTTTTGAGATAATTTTGTATCCAGCCAATTTGTTCAAAGTGTTTATCAGCTGTAGGAGTCTGGTGGAATTTTTTAGGTTACTTATGAACACTATCATATCATCTGCAAATAGGGATAATTTGACTTCCTCCCTTCCCATTTGGATCCCCTTGATCTCCTTTTGTTGTCTTATTGCTCTGGCTAGAACTTCGAGTACTATATTGAAGAGATATGGAGAGAGTGGGCAGCCTTGCCTTGTTCCCGATTTTAGAGGAATTTCCTTGGGTATCTCACCATTTAATTTGATTTTGACTATTGGCTTGCTGTATATAGCCTTTATTATATTGAGGTATGTGCCTTGTATCCCTGATCTCTCCCAAACTTTAAACATGAATGGATGTTGGATTGTATCAAATGCTTTCTCTGCATTTAAGGAGATGATCTGTGTTTTTTTTATCTTCAGTTTGTTTATATGGTGGATTACATTGATGGATTTCCATATATTAAACCATCCCTGCATGCCTGGAATGAAGCCTACTTGGTTATGGTGAATGATATCTTTGATGTGTTCTTATATTCATTTTGCAAGTATTTTATTGAACATTTTTGCATCGATGTTCATAAGAGAAATTGGTCTGAAATTCTTTCTTTGTTGGGTCTTTGTGTGGTTTAGGTATCAATGTGACTATGCCCTCACAGAATGAATTTGGTAATGTTCCATCCATTTCTATTTTTTTGAGTAGCTTGAAGAGTATCAGTATTAGCACATCCTTGAATGTTTGGTAGAATTCTGCACTGAAAGCATCTGGCCCTGGACTTGTTTTGGTTGAGAAACTATCAATGATTGCTTCTATTTCTGTAGGGGAAATGGGACTATTTAGCTTGTTATCTGTTCTTCACTCAATTTTGGCAAGTAAAATTGATCAAGAAAATCGTCCATTTCCCTTAGATTTTCAAAATTTGTGGCATATATGCCTTCAAAGTAGGATCTTATGACCCTTTGTATTTCTTCAGTGTCTGTTGTTATGTCTCCCTTCTCATTTCTGATTTTGTTGATTTGGATACTGTCTCTCTGCCTTTCAGTTAGTTTGGCTAATGGTTTGTCTATCTTGTTGGTTTTCTCAAAGAATCAGCTCTTGGTTTTGTGATTCTTTGGACTGTTTTCTTTGTTTCTAATATACTAATTTCAGCCCTGAGTTTGATTATTTGCAGACGTCTACTTCCCTTGGGTGTTTCTGCTTCTGTTTTTTTAGGGTTTCCAGCTGTGTTGTTAAGTTGCTTATGTGTGATGTTTCCAATTTCTTTTTAAAGGCACTTAGTGCTATGAATTTTCCTCTTAGCACTGCTTTCAATGTATCCCACAAATTTGGGTATGCTGTTCCTTCATTTTTACTGAATTTCAGGAAGTCCTTAATTTATTTCTTTATTTCTTCCCTGACCCAGGTGTCATTAAGTAGAGAGTTGTTTAGTTTCTATGTATGTGTAGGCTTTTTGTTATTACTGTTGTTGTTTAAGTGCAGCCTAAGACCATGATGATCTGACAGGATACATGGTATTATTTCGATCCTCTTGTATCTGTTGAGGCTTGCTTTGTGACCTACTATGTGATCAATTTTGGAGAGGGTTCCATGGTATATTCCTTTTTGTTTGGGTGAAAAGTTCTGTAGATATCTGTTAGATCCATTTGTTTCATGGCATTGGTTACTGATTATATTTCTTGGGTTAGTTTCTGTTTCAATGACCTATCCTTCAGTGAGAGTGGAGTGTTGAAGTCTCCCACTATTATTCTGTGGGGATTGATGTGTGGTTTAAGCTTCATTGATAGATCTTTTACAAATGTGGGTGCCCTTGTATTGGGAGCATAGATGTTCAGAATTGTGATGTCATCTTGATTGACTTTACCTTTAATGAGTATGAAGTGTCTGTCCTCATCCCTTTTGATTAATTTTGGTTGAAAGTCTATTTTGTTCGATATTAAAATGGCTATGTCTGCTTGCTTCTTGTGACCATTTGCTTGGAATAATTTTTTCCAGCCTTTTACCCTGAGGTAATGTCTATCTTTATGGGTGAGATGTAGTTCTTGGATGCAGAAGAATGTTGGATCTTGTTTATGCATCCATTCAGTTAGTCTGTGTCTTTTTATTGGAGAATTGAGACCATTGATGTTGAGAGATATTAATGACCAGTGACTGTTAAGAGTCTAATTTTGATGTTGTTTCTAGTAGAGCGTTTGTGTGGTTGTGTTTTTGCGATGGTGTCATTTTCTATTTCCTGTGTAGTTTTGGTTATAGCTTGTCCCTTTGGTGTGGAGTTTTCCTTCTAGTACCTTCTGTAAAGCTGGATTTGTAGAAAGGTACTCTTTGAATTTTTTTTTTTTTTTTTTTTTTTTTTTTTTTTTTTTTTTGGTCAAGGAATATTTTGTTTTCTCCATCATTGTTTATTGATAATTAGTCTGGCCTGGCATCTGTGGTCTCTTAGGGTTTGCAAGATCTCTGTCCAGGCCCTTCTGGCTTTTATGGTCTCTGCTGATAAGTCAGGTGTAATTCTGATAGGTTTGCCATTAAATGTTATTTGGCCCTTTTCCCTCACAGCTTTTAATATTTTTTGTTTGTTCTGTATAACTGTGTTTTAATTATTATGTGATGGGAAGTTTTTCTTTTCTGGTCTATTCTATTAGGTGTTCTGTAGGCCTCTTGTATGTTTATAGGCATCTATTTCTTTAGATTGGGGAAATTTTCTTCTGTGATTTTGCTGAGAATATTTTCTGGGCCTTGGAGTCTGGCATCTTCTCTTTCCTCAATAATAGATCCTCAGATTTCTTCTTTTCATGGTGTCCTTGATTTATTGGATGTTTTGTGTCAGGATTTTTCCAGATTTAACATATTCTTTCATGGTGGCTTCAAGATCTATGATTGTATTTTTTAGACCTGAGATTCGTTCCTCCATCTCTTGGATTCTGTTAGACAGACTCTCCTCTGTGTTGCTCGCCTTCTTCTCTGAGCTCTCACATTCCTATTTTTCTTCTGTTTGTGTGTTTATCATTGAATCTATTTTCATCTTTAGATCTTGAACTGTTTTATTGATTTCTTTCATCTGATTGTTTGTATATTCCTGAATTTCTTCCATTGCCTCTTTATAGGCCTTCAGCGCTTGAACAGTTTTATTGATTGCCTTCATCTGGTTGTTTGTATTTTCCTGAACTTTTCCCAGTGCCTCTCTATAGGCCTCTTTTGTGTCTTTCATCTGTTTGGCTGCATCTTCCTGCATTTGATTATGGATTTTATTTGTTTCCTCCATTATCATCCTCATTACTGAATATTTGAGGTCATTTTCTTGTATTTCTGTTGTGTTTGAGTTCTCTGGGTTGTTTTCTTTGGGACAGCTGGGATCTGGAGATGCCATATTGTCTTGGGTTTGTGTGTGTGTGTGTGTGTGTGTGTGTGTGTGTGTGTGTGTGTGTGATTTTACACTGTCCTTTAGTCATCTTGCCATCTCTGTCTTTGGCAGGTAGCTTCCAGAGTTGGCTGGAGGGAGTCTGATAATAGATTCACCTGTTTTCTCATGATTTCCCTTGGCCGGAAGCTCTGATGCTTCACTGGTCTGGATGGCAGGAGGCCCTGTAGTTTGGGTCTCTCACAGGCAGTGATCCCCAGCTCCCCTGTACTAGTCCTGGGTCTCAGAATATGTGCTGGGTCAGGCCAAAGTGTCCAGAGCCTTCTGGGTCCCCTTGTAGCACTGGAGCTCTCCAGGGACTGAAGCAGGTCGGGTGGAGCGGGTCTAATGGCCACTCTACTCCCTGTCTCCCTGAGATTTCCTTAGTACTGGAGCTCTGATGCTCCACTGCTCTGTGGTTCCTGGTAGTGTTTCGGGACTCACGCCACTCGCAGAGTACAGGTTAGTGTCATGGGGCCCAAACCACATACACATTGAGTCCAGTTTGCGTCTCTGGACCCAAGTGGGTCTCGGGGCCTAATCCACGCACTTAGTCCAGTTATCACTGAGTCCACCCAGGTTCTTGGGCCCAAACCATACACTGAGCTCGCTGAGTCCAGCCAGAGGCTCAGGGTTGGGACTGCATGCCGCGCTCAGCTAGGGACTCTGGGCCCAAACCACACGCCAAGCTCAGCTAGGGTCTTAGGGGCTGAATCACACACCAAGTCCAGTTTGGGTCTCCATTCACCAGCCTCGCACTGAGTTGAGCTTGGGCCACTGGGCCTAAACTGTGCGTCGAGTTCAGTTAGGGTCTCAGGGCCCAAATCTTGCACAGAGACCCCTGTCCCGCAGCAATTCTCACTGGTCACCATGCCAACCGCCTCTGCCAGAGGGTTCCCAGCTGCAAACCTCAGCCACCACCACTGCTGCTCTTGTCCGAGAACATCAGCGCTCCTCCTGTGTGCAGGGGTATGCATGTTTTCTGTATTTTGGCCCTTTCGAACTGTGGAGAATTCCTGCTGTAGTGGGGTGGGGAGCTTGGTGTTCCTGGTTAAGAATTCCGTGAAATTCCCTGAATCATTTACTGGAGCTTCTAAACACGGTCCACACTGCTCGCTGCCATCTTGGATCTCCTGTGATGCATTTTGTGTGTCCCTTTGCTGAGGCATGTTTGTATTGTCACTTTATCTATACATTAAAAAAAAAAAACAGAACTAAGACCTCCCATATTCTCATTTTCTCTCTCTTAAATCTGTAGACTTATTTAGATACTTTGTCATCATAGGGAAAATATGAGTGTGTGTGTGTGTGTGTGTGTGGGTGGGTGTGGGTGTGTGTTGCAGATCAGATGCTGGAGTTACTATATGTCATTGGGAAAAGTCTGTGGCTTTTATTCCTGAGAAGTAAGATGGAAACTTTGTTGCTTGATTTGCAGGTGAATGGATGATGACAGTAGTGTTCTGAGTAGGAGATGAACAGCAACTCTCTTCCATCATGTCTTATTTCCCTTGAGTCTAAAATTCTAGTCCCACTACCATTTGCTTGCTTCATCCTTGACTAAATTTTGATCATATATCAAATGCCTGCAACCCAAGAGCACAGCTTCTGCTTTATACACCGAGTCTCTGCTTTCCTATAACCCAGATTTTCTGTTTGTGGATTTCAGTACGGAAGCTACAGGTTAAGGTGCAGGCTTGTTATTAGGTTATATCCCTTCTTCAACCTCTGAGCACCACAAGTGAAAAATAAAAGCAGACGCTGAAACAACGAAACTTCCCTCAGAGAATAAATTCAGGTGCAGTGTGGGCTGTTTTACATATTTACCTAACATTTAGGCAATACTGGAGTGCGGGGTGCATATCCTAGGGAGAAGTCATTATATATGACACCTGTTATTAAAGATCATCTCGGGATATACAGAGGGCATGTGACTGACAGGTTACCTGTGAACAAAAGAAGCCTAATAAGCCTGAACAACACTGGGAGGCAGCACTGGGTAGCCTTGAGCAATCCTCCTGGAGCAGGTAAAACATCTCATCAGTGGCTGAGGTGCTGTCCCAGGGAGCATAAGTTGTGGACCTATCCACCCTGTTCATGTACATGGCAATGTAGACCTTCATCCAGAGCAGTGGTTCTCAACCCCTTTGGTAAACCTCTATCTCCAAAAAATATATACACTGTGATTCATAGCAGTTGCAAATTCACAGTTATGAAGTGGCAACAATAATGATTTTATGGTTGGGAGTCAGCACCTCATGAGAAACTGTATTAAAGAGTTGCAGCATTAGGAAGGTTGAGAACCACTGGAGAGTCCCAGGCTCCATAGAGTTGTACCAGATTAGTAGGTGCCACCAGGTTGGCACAAGGCATCAATGGCACCCTGAAGACCACCTTTGCAGCAAAGTGTAGAGGGAAATATCTATGGAAGATCAAGAGTTAAAGAACAGTACTACTAATGTTAACAGAAACCATAAGCCGAACAGATCAGTATGGCATGTTCCTCTCACATACATGTACCCGTTTCAATCACTACAAACAGCCTTTGGGTAGAGAGGTAAATAAAATGAGGGTGAGATGACAGTTCAATGGTGAAATGTTATCAGTGATTGCATCTGTTTTTATTTTAATCTCTTGCTCACACTCAGGAACTTCCTGTCACCCTACAGTCCCATGGTCTTTTAAAATTATTATTCTTAGCTGAATCTAGGAACCAGTAGCTGATCACAAGTCTGGCTAGAAAGTAGCATGCTTTGTGCAATGACAACTATACTGTTCCTGCTGTGGAGGGGACCAGACTCTCACACTCAGGTTCCTGCAAAAATGCTGATGCTCTCCTATAGCTTACCAGTCTTTGTGTTTTCAGTCCACACTCTCTCAGAGAAGTGAAAGGAGGTTTTGAGATAGATTGTTCCTTGTTCCTCATTTCTCCCATCCTTAGCTAAGCTCAATTTCTCTTTCTCAACACTCATCTATCTCTCTGGTCACTTAATCATCTTGTCAGCCTTCCAAACCTGACTTTAGTAACAAAATAAAGAAAAATGGAAAGGGAGATGTGTGTTTGGTTGGTTGGTTTTGGGGTTTTGGTTTTTTCTTTTTCTTTTCTTTTCTTTTTTCTTTCTTTTCTTTTCTTTTTTCTTTTTCTTTCTTTTCCTTTCTTTTTTTAAATTTTTTTTTTATAGACAAGGTCTCTCTGTGTAGCTTTTGCTGTCCTGGACTAGCTTTGTAATCCAGGCTGGCCTTGAACTCACAGTGATCCACCTGCCTCTGCCTCCCTATGTGCTAGGATTACAGATGTGCCTGGCTAAGGGATATTATTATATGAACTAGATAAAGAGATAGCATAAGCTGGGGAGGGGGTATGTCCTGATGTTTCCATCTTTCCATTCTGCCTCCTCTGGGGTACTGGATCCTCTCAGACAGATATAAGGAGTCTGAACTCAGGCGCGAACACAGAAGGGACAATGTGGCACACAAAAGACACACTCTTCACAGTCAGAAGCATGAGAACTATCAGACAATGTAAACTCGCCTTCTTTTCAGGGAAATATTTGAAGAAAAATCTACAGGGCATCCTGAGGCTCAAACAGCTACCTTCTGCAAAAAAGCTGGTGACTGATTCTTATAGTCCAGGGAAAGGTGACCCTAAAGCTAGTCAGAGCATTTCATCAGACTTGAAGAGATGGGACAGCACTTGATCTGCCTCCTGGATGTAGGATGCGAAGTCCCTGACGGAATTGCAGTGCACTTTAAATTGAGGTTTCTTCTTATCTTAAATGGAAGCCAAGTAAGTGATAGTTCCTAAACTTCGAAGCCTCTTGATCAAAATGTTTCAGCAGCACAAACGTGGGAACTACTGGTATAAATACTTTGTGGTACACGAGTGAATCTGAGAGGCTTGTTTCAAACTGTCTGGTGATGGTACTAGCCATAGTACATTCTATGTACCCATGAGATCTCGAGAAAGTCTCTCAGCACTGCCTTTTAATCCATCTGTAGAATGGGACTCACTCATGGAGTCTACTTGATGTATCTGGTTGGGTCTGGACACCATCATTCTGCACTTTGACTGGTTGTGGTTTACTGTAATGGTCTCTGTTACTAAGAGAAGTTTCCTTGATGGGGTCAAGACTACACTTATTGTGAAGACAAGGACAAATATTTAGAATGATCGCCCTCCATGACCAATGACTTCACTAGCACTGGGTAGCTGTCTATGTATCCAGTACCAGGCATGACTTCCTTCTCCTTGAACATGTCTTAGGTCTAGTTAGAGAGCTGTTGGTTACCACCAAGGTATGTGTGCCACTACTGTGCCCTTAGGGTTATGTGCCATGCTGGTCATTAACGTGGTTCATAGGGATCGTAGCTAGGTAGGGCTGTTGGGTGCCTCTGTCCTTTGGAAGCTTGAATGTCCCTCATGGATGAGGCATTCAACTCAGTTCTAGTTCAAGGTTTTCTGGGTCCTGCATCTGAAAAGTGTGGTGTTTTTAACAATAGGTATTTACCTTAAACTTGGCAAGAGGGTCAGGGCAAACTCTGCCCATCTTGTATGACTTAATAAGAAATCTCCTAATGGCCCTGTATCTATCTCTTGTAGATTTTTTTTATTGGAGGGTGTAAAGGCATTCCTGGGAAAATTTGATCAAGGTATAAGAAAACTTACTGGTGAGAGTGTCTAGTATCTGTCAATGACAGAAAAAATCAACTGCTTCACCATCACTGAGATTAGAGGATTACTCTTCAATGGTGACTATACAAACTCAGGGTGGTAGGGTGCAAGGAGCACCAGGAAAGAGATGCCCATGGAAGCTCTGCTTTGATGCAGCGCTGAGTCTGCTCTGGGCAGGATGCCCAGGACAAAGCAATGCTTAGCTCATCTTGGAAGCCATTCATTAGCCCCCTCCTTGCATTTCCTCAGAACACAAGCAGCTGATAACACCCTATCTTCTGAGGAGACCTTTTCATTTTCTCTAGCAACTCCCTGCCCTGGAATTTTGTTTTCTTCAACAGTGGCTGCCATTTCCCCTTCTAGTTGCTTTTCCACCATCAGCAAATGTGCTATGGTGGTCCTCGGATATGGAAGAGAGTCACTGGGAACCAGTGCTGAGAGGCAGCACTCCTGCAATCTATAATGATTGTTGAATAATGACCTTGGGATATGACCGGTCTCACAAGTCCTTTGCATCTAGATGGTCAAAGGCTGGATTGGTAAGGCACAGATCCACAGTGTCAATATAGTGGGAGACTAAGCCTTTCTCTGTGGGAGAGACCAAAGAGACAACTGAGAAAGGATAGAAAACACATATAGACAGAGATGGAAATGAATTATTAGCTCTCCTTATCATTCTATGTAGTAATAACAGAAATACAAAGTGAGAAGAGAAAATTTCAGGGGAGTCCCTCCTATTTGGACTAGGGCTACTTGTGGCCTTCAAGTACAGCATAGATGGATTTTATTTGTCTCAATCTGCCTTTAATTCTATGTTGCATGCATGCTCACAACTCCATCTGGGGGAAAAAATAAAGATGTTTTTTAGTAAATAAAAATGAATAAATAATAATACATATAGACATTAATATATGTATGTATATACCACAAAAAGACAGAGACAGAGAGATTATTATTACCTAAGAAAGATGAAGATATCTTAAAAGCTTAAATTTTATACATTATCTTGCTCTCGTCCAATACATTAATAATGGAAATTTGTGATTAAAATGGCAGACCAAAAGGACAATCCCAACAGCTGGCCCACCTATGAATGCTGGCCAATCAGCACTGGACAAGCATCCATGAGATCCACAGAAAAAAACAGTATGCCTTGTGATGGCTCTTAAATCCCCTTGGAAATAGCCTCAGCCTGTCTATCTTGACTTTTTTTCTTCAAGAGCACAACAAAGGTAGCTTACTTTGGCACTCCTAAACCCCACATAGGTCAAGCATCCTGGGGGAAAATCCAATGTGTCCGCATGTGTATCATAATTCAAAAGTCTTTCCAGCCTGTGGGTAAAGCAGCCTTGCTTTCAAGACCTTGTGTAAGTCATTGGCTCAGTGCTTTCTTTCCAGAAGCACACTAATGAGTGGCCCTCTGTTTCTCAGGAAAAAAGAGGGCAGGGAAGCTGTGGGGACCCTTGAGAGTTCTGAGGGGACACTCAAAAGGCAGACATGGTCACATAAAATCATGAGGAAAATCCATAAGTCCATGAGACTTCCAGACGGCATCCCTATAGGCTGTCCTCTCTCCTGACTCCTGTCTAACCCCATGTCCCCTATCTGATGAACTTCTGCCTCCCTTAAGCATTTCAGGGTTTGAATGGCCCAAACATTAGCTCAGAAAGTGCCAATGCTGACAATATTGGCCAGGTCTTCTCTGCTTTTTTCAGTCTTCAAATGTCTGTTTTGATTTTTTTCCTCAGAGACAGGGTTTACCTCTGTGTAGCCTTTGCTGTCCTGGACTTGCTTTGTAGACCAGGCTGGCCTCGAACTCACAGAGGGCTGGGATTAAAGGCGTGTGTCACCACATCAGGCTTGCGTTGATTCTCCAACCTCTCCTGCTGCATACGGTATGTGCTTGTTCAGTCTCCATAATGCCTCTGCTTTCTTTGTAGCCTTTGTCTGAGAGAAAGGGAGCCGCAGCTCACTGCACTCCAGCACTGCGGCTTCCTGTCATGGTTCTCCTTCACTGGCTAATGAAGAGGAAAATATCATCAGGAAAGGTCAGAGTTGCCACGTTTTTCAAGCGCGTTCATGTTTGAGATTGCCTTTCTACGCGTGCCACCTCCCTCATTCAGTCAAACACCAGCAGAGTAGGACTCCAGGCTGGCGTTTTCCTTCCACGCTTTAGAGGCAACGTTTCCTCACCTCACCTTCGGATCTTTCTGTGGAATATTTCGTTGCCAGATGGATATTTTCTTCGTACAAAGTAACTTTCTTTTTCCTCTGCCAGCTGCCTAAATAACTCTCTTTAATTTTGGATTTCTAAAATTCAACTAGAATATATTCCAATGTCAAACACGTAGAATCAAAGTTGCCCAGAATCTTGTCTCTCTCATTTGTCAGATTTGATTTCTGCATTCCTGGCCTCACTCACACACGTTTTCTCTCCCGTTTGTAAATGTTGCTCACCAGCCACTCCATGAGGACAGCCTCTGGTGCCTTCTGTGTCAGTTGGCCTCTAGCTAGCTTTGCCATGGCATGCGTCCTTGTTAGCCTCTGCTGTGAAGACCAAGCTTGTCTTGCTTGTTTGTTTGTTTTTGAGATTCTGTTTTAATTACATTTTTCCTTCACTTTCTTTCCTCCAATCCTTCCCCTAACCATCTCTTCACCTCTACTCTCCTTCAAATTCATCATTTCTTTTTTCATAAATTGTTACTGCAAGAATATATGTACTTGTGTATATGTATTATATATATATATATATATATATATATATATATATATATATATATATATATATATATATCCAAAATATAGCTTGTTTAATCCATTTAGTGCTACTTGTATTTATGATTTCGGGTTGACTATTTCTCACTGGACAACCATTTAGTGTGCTATTCCCTTGAGGGGGCCAACTCTCCTTTTCCCACACATACACAATTTTTAAAAAGAGACTTGGGACTCTAAATGAGAGACGCATGGGAGAACAGCAAAATAAAAGGATCCAGAGGGTCCTAGAAATCTACAAGTAGAACAATATGATAGGCAGATTTGGGCCCAGGGGGTCCCGCTCAAACTAAGGCACCAGCCAAGGACAATACAGGAGGTAAACTTTAAACCCCTTCCCAGATCTAGCCAATGGTCAGAATATTCTCCACAGTTGAGTGGAGAGTGTGATACGACTTTCTCACGTACTCTGGTGCCTCACATTTGACCATGTCCCCTGGAGGGGGAGACCTGGTGGCACTCAGAGGAAGGACAGCAAGTAGCCAAGAAGAGACTTGATACCCTATGAGAATATATAGGGGGACGTAATCCCCCTCAAGAACAGTCATAGGGGAGGGGAATAATGGGAAAATGGGGGGGGGGAGGAATGGGAGGATACAAGGGATGGGATAAACATTGAGATGTAACAAGAATAAATTAATAAAAAAAAAGAAAAAAAATAAAAAAATAAAAAAAATAAAAAGAGACAAATCTCGTTTAATTTCTTTTTAATTCAGAAAGCTCAGGTATACATGGTTAATTTCATTGTTGGCATGACTGAATTTAGACATCTCCAGGTGTGACTGTGGGGGCCTTTCAGAAAGGTTTATATAGGAGAAAAGGAATCAGTTTGAATGTGGACAGCACCATCCCATGGGCAGGGGTCTTGGACTGGATAAAAAAGAGAAAGAGAACTGAGCACCCGTACCGTTCTGCCTCTGTCCCCTGATTGCAGATGCAATGTGACCAGTTGTCTCAAGCTCCTCATGTCATGGTGGACTGGATCCCTTCACGTTGTAAGGGAAAATAAACTCTTACGTTTATTTTTAATGGGTATCTGGTAATTATAACAAGATAAGTTCCCAACACAAGACAAGGCTCAGCCACTACATAGTGTGTGCTGATGTGTTTGGAATATATCTTAATAGCAACAGAGGCAATAAAATGTGGTTCACTACTCCTTCATATCGCCATGAGTTTAATCACTTTTTTCTGAACTTACTCTTGGTGGCTCCCCAGACTTCTGAGAATAGAGCTCATGATGTTCTAGCCTATTCCATCACTATCCTCTCTCTGTTTCCCTGTGCGACTTAGATGGCTCAACTACTGCCTTGTCATCTGTCTCACAACGCTGAGGCACCCTTCATTATTTACAATCCATGAAATACCTTTACAAATGAATAAGTAAAAGTCACATTACCTTCTAAAATTATCTTTCCTACAATTTCTAGAAGATCTTAAGACTTTTGACTAAAAACTGAAAGGCAGCCTATATGGGCTATATAGTTGTGTGCACTTAAAGCTTTTCTGAGTTGACAGAGAGCTGAAAAGAAACCGCCAATCACTCAACAGACATGTTGCAAATCAACTTTAAGCGGATAGTTTTCACTCAGTCCTTTCGATGGCAATATGCCAAGTGCTTTCATCATTTTGCTTTGAGTCCAGGCTTTCTTAAGACAGAATTAAAATGTTAGTTCCAAAATGCCAAACATGCTCTGGCTACAATGTGTTGCTAGTCACAAGGCCCCTAGCTAGCTGAACATGGAGCTGTGAGTTCCAATGGTGACTGTGCCAATCTCCAAATAGCCTTTGGGACCACTCTTCCTTTTACTTAAAAGATAACATAGGACAAGCACACCAATCATGTTTAAATGGTCAGCCCTGAAAATGTACATTCAAGTAACATTATATGGGCTTAATCAAATATGTATATATATATATATATATATATATATATATATATATATATATATATATATATATATATAAACAATTGGTTAAAAACAGAGGCCATGAGTTTGAAGAAGACTAGAAGGAATTATATAAGAACATTCATAGGAAAAAAGGGCAAAGAGAAATGTAATTACAATGCAATCTCAAACAACAAAATAACAAAGCAGTAATAAATTTAGATACTTGTGGGGGGGGAAGGAAACATATTTCTATAGCCATGTGATTTTATGGATCTATCATGTAGAAATCTCAGATGTCAAACAAACTTACGTTACTTCATTCCATCTTTCGTTCATTAGTCCGAGCTGGTAATCATCCTGTGAGTCAAGCTAGTCATTTCTCTACCTCATGTCATTAGTCAGACCTGCATTTATCCTCTACAGGGTCCACGTTCTCATCATTGTCGACATGCACAAGCTGAAAGCCTTCCAAATGTTTATGCTTTCGCCTCATTGCACGCAACCTTCATTTCAGTTACCTGGTCCTCTCAAGTTGTGCTTAAAAAAAAAAGAAAGAAAGAAAGAAAAACTCCAGTCTCACTTTCAGTACATAGCCTCAGAAATCCAATCAAAGTCCCGGCTTATCACCTACAGTACTGCAGCATCTCCCTTCTGGGAGTCACTCGAGTAGAATTCAGGGAAGTCCCTTCTTGCTTTATGCAAAGAGTACTTTCCCTCCATTGCCCTAGACCCTTCGCAGAGGCAGTGAGCTGTCCCATTTCTGCCAGCCATCTTCATGGTGGTAGGTGCCTTTTCCAGTGTGCATCTCAAACCCCTGTAGGCTCTACCCATTATCTGCTTCCAAAACCACATGTGTCTTATTAGGCTTGGGTCTCACTATAAACATGAGTTTAGGGAAGACAGGAATCATTCCACAGCACAGAGTAGTGCTGAATTATAGAGATTGCAGGTATGTGGTCTTGGGCAAGGCATATACTATTTTTCAGAGTCTCAATAGTATTATAACTTTCTAACATGTATTAATTCACTTATACACACACAGAGAGAAATCATAGCCACATAAAACAGGTTAGAAGCCTCAGCTCACAGAATATTAAATTAAAAAAAAAAAAAAAACCTATGAAGTAAGTGCTGCTGTAGCCTACAAAATATTCCAAACTAGGAAACAGAAACAGTGTGAATGCAAGCACGTTGTTGTTAAGGTCACACTATGAAGAAGATCGCAATGGGGTAAGCCTGACCTAGATTGCGCATACACCCACTCTTCTTTCCCTTTCAGCTGTTCGTGAAGGCTGCCTCACGTGTTGTGTGGAAACGCCACCTGAAGAAGCCAGAAATCCCCACCAGTGCACCCACAGGAAGCTTAGGTTACACATAGGAAGCCCAGAACACACACACACACACACACACACACACACACACACACACACACACACAACAGCATAATCTACAAATATGGTACAGGACACACCCACATAAATTAAGCTACAACTCTTGAATCAGTAATGTCCTAACATAGAATACAGTCTTGACAAAACAAATAGTGATCTTTTTGTCCTCCGCAATCAACTCAGATCCCCCTTCAGCTTGCCTTCACAGTTCAACATTTTTAATTCATTGTTTAGCTTTCTCTGTGACATTAGCCAATGTCACTCCCCTGCCTTCTGCTGCTTTCTTCAGAGTCTGTAGAGCTCACAGTAATTGTCATCTTTTAGTTTACTGCTCTCAAATAAGGTCAATTTACTCTCCAAGAGGATATTAGCAATGTATTCAGAGATTCTAATTTATTACAATCCTGGGGGAGAAGGCATAAGACTGACACCCAGAGGGTCGATATCAGGGATGATGTAAAACATTCCATAATGCCTTGGGAGCATAGTGTGTCCTCCCACCATAAGTGACCCAGGCTGAAATGTTGACATCGCTAAGGTTTGAGACTGTTTGACCAGAAGAATATGTGTTCAGCACAGGGTGTGATGTCAGCGACCCAATCATGAGGAACAGGGTTGCAGAAACATCTTTCACTATATGTAACTCTTATGCTCCCCAGTGCTTTGCATGGCCATGTACAGAGCAGTGCCTGACTAAGTAATGAGACACGACTTCTGTCTCGAAAAATGGCTTCATTTGTTTTTCTTCTCAGTAGCTAATTTTTTTTTGAGAGGATCCATCTGAATTTTTACAGAATCCAAATTTCCAGCCTTAAGTTTTTTTTTCCATTTGCATTGGAAAGATTTTTATTTCTAAAAATGTCGCCGAACTCTAAAATTACGAAGGTTAATCATCTTGTGAAAGTGGTATGTGGTTTTTGAATGGTTATTCAGTACAAAATGAAGCCTACAGGCTTAATAATGTTATTATTTTTAATATGATCATGAGCCAACAAGAATGATTAATCTAGTTCACATTAATGCCAACAGTGACACTGGGCGTGTTTGACTTTAGATTTATACTGGCCAGTGAAACATTCAGGAGAACTCCCCATGAGCATGTGCTGAAACCCCTGTGCTCACCTCTACCTGACCTGCACTCTCTTGCACACCTTACACAGTGGCTTTGACGCAGATGTGTTTCAAAATGAATGCCCCAAGTTCTGACTGGTCTCCAATTTTGTGTCACTATGGATCACATATCCATACCTTGGGTATCTAGACAGATCTTGCCCTTCATCAACCTGCCCCAAGCTAGCTCCTCCCGGTGAACCTTCCCAGTGGCATCATCGTCTCAAGGTCACTCACAGCCAGAAATGCTCGAGGCATCTTTGAACTCCACTTTTTATGCTTGAGCTCTTTACCAAATCCAAATCCACAACCTCACAACTCAAATGCACTGTTCCCAGCCTAGCTTTCTTCCTTCAGAATCACATTGCACCAGCATAGTGCACCAACACCAGACCATGCTTATGAAAATATAAATCTGTTTTCAAGAGGAAAGCTAAAATGAGATGCCACTGTCGGTTTCCCTGCTCCTGGAAAGCAGCTGCCGAAGGAAGAATTTTTCCCAGAGTCAAGGCACAGAAGTTGATACGTGTGTTCCAAGGGGGCCAGGTGCACCCAACACAGCTAGTAGAACTTAGTAATGTTGTCCAGACAGTAAGGGTTTTGCAGATATGAATGATGCAGGATTAAGGAATTTTTTAAAAATTGTATTAATTTATTCAGATTACAACTCAATTGCCATCCCATCACTTGTATCCTCCCATTCCTCCATCCCTCCCGCTTTTACCTTATTCCCCTCCTGTAGGTCTATGACCAAGGGAGATGCCCTCCCCCACTATATGGTCATAGGCTATCAAGTCTCATCTTGGTATCCTGCTTATTCTCTCTTTGAGTGCCACCAGGCCTCCCCACCAAGGGGAGGTGATCAAATATGGGGCACCAGAGTTCATGTCAGAGTTAGTCTTCACTCTCCACATAACTGTGGAGAAAGTCCTGTCCATTGTGTAGATCAAAGTAGGGGTTCAATGTTTATTATTGTGTTGTCCTTGGTTAGTGTAATAGTTTGAGCAGACCTCCGTGGGCCTTGATCCACCCATCGTGATATTTTTCTTGTAGGTTTCTAGGACTCTCTGGGTCCTTCTATTTCCCCATCTCCTATATTTCTCTTACCTAGAGTCTCCATAGCATGTCCTCACATCTATCCCTATCTCCTGGTAAGTGAAGACTTTCATGGGACATGCCTTTTGGGCTAGTGCCCATTTATAACTGATTATATACCATGTGAGTCTTTCTGCTTCTGGGTTAACTCACTCAATATGATGATCTCTAGTCCCATCCATTTGTCCACAAATTTTGAGATTTCCTTGTTTTTAACAACTGAGTAGTATTCCATAGTGTAAATGTACCACAGTTTCTTTTTTTTTAATATTTTATTAATTTATTCATATTACATCTCAATTGTTAGCCCATTCCTTGTATCCTCCCATTCCTCCCTCCCTCCCACTTTCCCCCTACTCCCCTCCCCTATGTCTGTGCCTGAGGGGGACCTCCTCCCCCTGTATATGCTCATAGGGTATCAAGTCTCTTCTTGGTAGCCTGCTATCCTTCCTCTGAGTGCCACCAGACCTCCCCATCAAGGGGCCATGGTCAAAAATAGGGCACCCGAGTTCATGTGAAAGTCAGTCCCCACTCTCCACTAAATGGTGGAGAATGTCCTGTCCATTGGCTAGATCTGGGTAAGAGTTCAAAGTTTACTGCATGTATTGTCCTTGGCTGGTGTCATAGTTTGAGCAGGACCCCTGGGTCCAGATCCACCCGCCATAATGTTCTTCTTATACCACAGTTTCTTTATCCATTCTTCAACTGAGGGGCATTAATGGGATTCCTATGTGGGCTTGTGTGTGTGTGTGTGTGTGTGTGTGTGTGTGTGTGTGTGTGTGTGTGTGTGTCTGTCAATATGCATTTGTTCTATTTTTTCAATTCCTCTTTTTCTTGTTTTGTTGTTTTGTCCTATTCTGATTTGTTTGTTTTTGCTTTATCTTAGTGAGGTTTATTTTGTTGTTATCCTTTAGATGCCTGTTTTCAAAGGAGAAACAGAAAGGGTGTGGAGTGGGATGGGAAGGCTGGTGGAGAAGAATTTGAAGAAGCAGGGAGGGGATGAAGCTAAAATTGTAAACTAGCATATAGAAAATCTATTTTCAATGAAAGAAAAATAAATATTCAAGAATGTCACCAGGGCCAGGAAATATATAGCAGGATTAGATTCCTTACAAGGAGAGTCTAAGAGGCGATTGCATGAAGCTGTGAAGGGGAAGCAAAGGTTGCAGTGAAGACCTCAGGGTGCTGAGATACCAGGACTGAAGAACGCCTGTTGGGGAAAAAAAACCACATGTGTGGAGCAAAGCCAGGAACAGAGCTGGAGGAGTGGAGATACTCCCGCCCTTGAGAGCCCAGAAGATTCTACGTGAGTTCCAGATGCCAGGTATGGAGCTGCAGGAGTCGGTGGGCTCCTTGTTGGGTTCTGGTCTTGTTTTGGCCTGGTCAGTCTGTACAATACCCAAATTCCTCTTTTTAAAGAAGAATAATACTTACTCTGTATCATTGTATGTTGGAAGTACATGGGTTTTTGAAAAAATATATATTCGTCATAGTTAAGAGAATGTTTTGAATCTCTAAACTAAACATAGATTTTGGACTTTGAAGTATTGGGACTGTTAACATGTATGGGCTCTTACAGAGATAGACTAAATGTATTTTGATGTGAAAATGGGGCCTTAGGAGGCAGAGATGGAATACTACAATTCAAAGTGAGGCGTTGGGTGGAATTGTCAATCTTGATTGTTAAATTGATAGGATTAAGGTCAATATAGAAACAAATCTCTGGGCAGGTCTGTAAGGGATTTTCTAGATTACACTCAGAATTTGGAAAGATCCACCTTAAATGTGGGTGGAACTATTATATGGATTAGGCCACTGGACTGTGTATATAAAGAGGACAGGCTAGCTGAGCACAAGCATTCATCATTCTGTTTCCTGACTGCGTGCAACCAGTGGCCTCCCGCTTGAACTGTAAGTAAAAACAATCCCTTTCTCAAGTTCTTTTCATCAGGTATCTTTATCATAGCAATGAAGAAACTAACAGTTTATACTATAAAGACAATGGGAGGGTGCAAAGGGTGTTAATGAAAGGGGATGTGTTAAAAATCTATTACATGAAATTATAATATTATAGTAATAATAATAATAATAATAATAATAATAATAATAATAATAATGATAATAATGATAATAATAATACAAAGCCCAAGTGCTGAGCGCTCTAAGCTCTGTAAAGGGGTCAGGCACACAGCCTCATTATTCTAACCCTCACCTGCTATGAGCATGTAACATATCTTGTATGTCCTATTATCATTAGGTCATTATAATTCATAAACTAAAATTATGAAAATTAAACATAGAAAATAATAATTTAAAGCTTCTATATAGGCTCTTCTTCATCTCCTGGTTTTACTGTTAAGTTCCCTGAGCATTTTTCCATAAAAGGAAAAAAAACAAGGGTTTTGTGTGTGTGTGTGTGTGTGTGTGTGTGTGTGTGTGTGTGTGTGTGTGTGTGTACATCCAAGTTCAAATGTGGCAACCAGGTGCTTATGAGATAAATCTGCATCTTTACCTTCTCAGAGGTAACTGAGGTTATGTAGCTATATAATTCAATGCCAGATAACTAAAATAAGATATATATATATATATGAACAAATATATGAACATATATATGAACAAATAATGTCGGTAAGTTTTGAACTTTCTATCTTGCTTTATATTCCTCAAGCTTGAAATCCTGGATCCACTCTTAGCTGTTGCTTAATCCTTGATGAAACATTGACATCAAATGCCCGTGATCTAAGATCATGGCCTGTATTTCAGAGTCTGAATGAGTCTTTGTTTGTGAGCAACTGAAATGATCTGTCTGTTCCAAATATAGATGTGCGATTAGGTAATACTCCCTCTCCAGCCAGTGGTCATCAGAAAAGGTAGGCTATAAAAAGGCAGGGATGAAGTGGAAAACATTTGTTAAGAAAATAGGTTACATTTCAAAATGGGTATTTGATGTGATGTGGAACATCTGGAAGATGCTGGTGAGAGGGGATGGCTCAGCAAGAGGGAGGACTTTTGTTTGGTGGAAAGGAAGGTTATAAAAGCAGAATTAAACTGGTTCATGACAGGTAGCTTGGACCACATGGGAGGCAGTACTGGATGTGCCTCAAGCAAACCATCTAGATCAGGAAAAACACAAATCCTCCAATTCCTGTCATCTTTGCCTGATTTGCTGTCACAGGGACCTTAATTTAGTTTATTCATCCCACCCAAGCACATGCCATTGGGGACCTTGAGGAGCAATCTCACACTGTGCAGTAGGAAAACAGAAGAGATGAACTAGAGCGGCAGATGCCAAAGGGCTAACACCAAATATCAAGTGTCTTGAATATTTTAAACCGAAGATGTAAAAATGGAGTGTATAAGAAGACTTCTAAAAGTCAGAACAGTGTCATTATTGTTAATAAAATACTAGCTGAACAAAACCATATGAGACATAGCATGCTTCTATTGACACTGGGGAAACTGGAATTTTCATTTGTGGGTTCTTAGTTTCACTCATACAAGAATTTAAAAATTCACTCAGAAGGAAACTCAAAGACCATTTAATTGGAGTCTAAGAGGAAATTAACAAGGCAGACCAGGGAAAAATCTTGGGGGGCTGCTGGAAGGAACGAGGAAGATAGAGGAGAAAGCCGTGCTTTTTAAGTTAGACATGGAGATTGGCAGGTGACTATAGAAAGAGAGGTGGAGTCCCTCCCCTTGCTGGGGAGGCCAGGTGGCACTCAAAGAAAGAATAAGCAGGATACAAAGATGGGACTTGATAGCCTATGACCATATAGTGGGAGAGGAGGTCCCCTTGGTCATAGACTAGGGGAGGGGAATAGGGTGAAAGTGGGAAGGAGGGAGGAACAGGAGGATACAAGTGATGGGGGAAAAGAAAGAAAGAAACAAACATAGAGAGGTGGAGGCTTCAGAGAAACAGCAAGAAAGCCCGGAGTACCTAGGAAAGTGTGCTAGAGTTCTGAACACCCAGTAAAGCATGCTAGGGTTCTATGTGCCTGAGAAACCATGCTAGAATTCTGAGCACCCCGGAAATCCTGCAAGGCTTTGGAGTGCATGAGAAAGTATGCTGCAGTTCTGAGTACCCAGGAAAGCATGCTGCAGCTCTGAGTACCCAGGAAAGCATGCTGCAGCTCTAAGTACCCAGGAAAGCATGCTAGGGTTCTTGGAGCCTGGGAAAACTTGCGAGGGTTCTGTTTGGCATCTGAGTAAGAAATGGAAAGAAGGACAATTCCTTCTTCCTTAGTTAGAATTAAGGAACAGGCCAGCTTAGCAATGGAGGTCTGGTAGGGACTGCAGTAGGGGTGATGAGAAGGTGCCAGTGCCATGGACATTCCCAGAGGTTTCCTGGTTGGCTCCCTCTTCTGATACTGTCTGACCACTTTTTACCTGCTGCTCTCATTATGATCTTAGATTGCCGTGACGTCCTTCAAGACCTGAAAGTCTTCAAGAATGGAGACCCTATACTCTCTTCTGACCCACCTACAGCCCATCCCATCTCCTAAATGACTTGGTGCTCTCAGCTCTTGAAAAGGAGAAGTTATGGGTTAGAAGCAGGTGCTCATTTAGAAGGGGGCCATAATGAGGAGGCAGGAGCCTAGCCCTCCCTTCTGGAATTCCTGGCCTCCAGCAAGGACCAGGGTTAAAACTGCTCACTTCCCAGGTCCCTGCCTGTTCTCTGCAGGAGGAGCTTCTCCAGCCACTCTCAACGATGTGCTTTGTTGTTTATTTTGTTTTGGATTCTTGGGTGTTGCTGTTGTTGCTGCTGTGTTTGTTTTTGTCAGCTGCTTTGCCCTGATACAGAATTATTCAAGAGCAATGCTCCTTCCATCCAAGGCTGAGGCCCCTGTCGAGGACTCTGCTTCTGCCTCCTGGCAGAGTGCAGACAACAACACTCCCTGGATCGCTCTAGAATTTCTGTTTCCTTTCCCTAAGACCTTTCTTCTACTTCTTTATGTGCAAAACACTTGGTTCTGTCCTGTCCCCTCAGAAAGGACTTTTTAAACTATCTTCTCAACCACTTTCTGCCAGCGATTAATTTTCCTTTGGCTGTCACCACCTTCAGCTCTGGACACTACCGTCCCTTAGATTTGTTTTCCAGGAAGTCCACTGCTCCTTCATCACTGGAAGCTATTTTTGAAGCCATTCTGAGTGGTAGGTCTCCTGGACATTGGGAACTGTTGGTCAATGGTCTTTGAGTATGGCCAGCCCAGCCAGTCCTTTTCTGTTTGTCCAGATAATTAAAGGGCTGGGCTGTCTGGGTTCTGGAGTGGGGTGTTAATGCACAGTGATTCAGTGCCCTTCAGTGTGGATGAGAACAAACAGAAAAGAAAGAACAGTAAGCAGAAATGCCACACTCAAAGAAAGGAAAGCAAGTCACTGGCTCCTTGCAATTCTTCTTCTCAATAACACCACAAGTGTGTGTAGAAGATCCCAGCTCAATCTCTGATAATTGAATGTGTACTTTTGTAGCCTTCGGGTATGCCATGTAACCTGTCTGGCTGGCAGACATGGGAATATGCTGATGACACACAGATGCCCATTCCATCAAAGCAATGGGCTTCAAGGATTTAGAATTCCATCAGGAGCCTCCTGCTGGGAGAAGAAAGGACTGCCTGCTCTAGGGACAAGCACAGGGGGAATCTGCAGCCAATGGAGCATATTTACTGCTTGTCAATTTTACTTGCAAAAAAAAAAGATTTGCAGCTTGTCAGAGAAAGTTACAGGAAGGACCAGCCTTGCAGGGAAGTCAGGATGAGACAATCATGGCACCCCCACCTTGGCCATGTAGCTTACTTATTCATATATCTTGTCTTTTCTTGAAGCCCAAACTTCATGTCCGTAGCTTGCAAATAGACTGCAGGAGTGGCTGAATCCCTTTGTCCCTCTTCCAAATGTTGAATAAATCTCCCATTTCCACTGTTCACTATTAATTTAGCTCTTTTAATGTGTTTATTGAGCACCAATGACCAAATCAGGTTTGTTGGTGCACAGCCGCCTTCATGTATAGCCACAGAGCATAGGCAGTCAGCCTCTGGACCAACCTACTTTTAAGCTTTCTTTATTGGGTTCCTTTTCAAAATTTCATTTATAGGGGGGAAATATGGGTTTCCTTAGCCAAAGCAAAACACATGACAACACATGTTGTAAATGAAAGATGCAGATGACGCCTCCATCATCATCCCTGCTACACATTTTGCATCCGCATGATCCCCTCACTACTGGGTCATGATATTTAGAAATCCTCTATAATTCAGCTCTAGAACTATCCTTTTGCTTTCAAGAAGAGTCCTGTTTTAATTAGCTCATCGTTTGCACTAGGAATAAGGTGTTTCAAGACTCCTGAGTTCAAGCTGCATTAGGCTAACTAGAACAGGTATGCTTCCTGAAAGATGTCAGTGGCTCCCTGTGTGTGCTCACTCTGCCTCCTCTGAGTCTTCTTGTAGGTTAATTAATAGTCCAGGTGAAGGGGAAAGGTCTATCCCTATACAGAGATGCTGCGAGCCAGCCTGGGACGCTAACACTGTCTCCATTCAGCTGTTAGAAGTCACTTTCTAGAACATTCAGCATTTTACCTCCAATCCCAGCTTAACTAACATAGAATTTAAATATGTTTAGTCTCAGAATATCTAATATTGCCTATATTACTCCAATCTTCGGTTCTCATTCTCCTCAAAAAATAACAACAGCATCTTTATTCACAGATTAGGATTTTAAAAGCCCACAGCTAACCAACACACAATAAAAAAAAAAAAAAAAAAAAACAACAATCAATAAATATGACACCATAACAGTGTAAGGTAGATAGAAATGCAGATGGCGTCAGAAAGAAATTATTATGTGGGGAGTAAACATTTTAAAACAAACCACTTTCCTTCAAAAGAAATGTAAAATGATTCTGAATGGAAAACCCAACAGTCTAGGTCACAATCACTTGGCAACACATGGCAAAACATTTTGCACCAGCCTTACTACTCTCTTCATTCCATATTCAGCGCAGGCTACAGGTATCAACAAAGCTTTGGTGTATTAAAGAGTGTATCCCAGTTTATTCTTACTGGGTCTCAATGGTGAAGTTGTAGAGCTTATGAAACTATTGAGGAACAGAGCAGTTACACATTGGTTTCAACTAAGGAAAAAAAAGAAGCCCAGCAGATGACTCAATGCATGGAGGAGAAATTGCACTGAGATCAACAACAGAGAAGTTGGAAATTGGCAATAATGGAATGGAAAGGTAGGTGGGTGCTAAAAGAGAATGGATATGCTAAAGGGAAATAGAGATGCTTAGCTAGCATCCCAGGCTAACTGAGGCAGGTTCCTTAAGTGCCATGTAATCTCAGGCTGTGTGCCACAGCATAAACAGTTAGTACTGAGGTCAGTGCACAAGTGTTACATTCCAAGGCTCAATAGTATGGCTCTTAGATGATGATTTACCAAGTCTTCTGTTTGTGTGACGTGTTATGTTACTACCTAATAAAGAGATGAGTTTCAGCCAGGTCTTTCCATCAGTAGAGAGTTTCATTCCAGGATCCCACCAATAGGTTTGAATTAATATTCTGTGATATTATCTGTGTCTCTCAATAAGGTCTCACTGACTTATCTGGCCCACGTGTCATGGGCAGTTGTCTCAGTCGTGGGCTGTCACTGGCACCAGCTGTTTGGAAACGGGGCCTTCCCACTTCATGTGGGTCAGTGCATACAGCTAACTCCACAGAGAATAGCAAGAAAGATGACTTGGATGATGTGCAATATTATCAAGTTACAATTCTCATTTCTCTTAAGATTTTTTTTTTTTAATTTCCTTTACAGAAAATCAAAATGGCAGCTTTGCTATAAGGACACTCTCTTCTGTTTGTTCCAATCTCAACCCACTCTATTCAATCTGCTGCAACTGTCCATGTTTCCTAGGTGTTCCTTGAATACTCCAGGCAGCTCACAGCGTAGAGCATTTCCTCATTTGTCGCCCCCACACTCACCCCACACCCTGCTGTGTGTCCATAAGCTCAGCTTTTTGGTTACCTCATTTGATAGGGAGGCTTTCCCTACCTGTATGCTTGGTAACTTAGTAGCTTTTTTTTTTTTTTTTTTTTTTTAGGCCACTTAAAATAATCTCATAGATAGACGCTTTATTGATTTACTCAGTTCCCCCTGTATCTGTCATTCTGATACTACAGAGCTGTGGTAGTTTGAAGGAGATGGTCCCCATTCCCCTGTCACTCAGGCATGGGAATATTTGGTCCACAGTTGGTGACATTGTTTTGAGGAAGCTTAAAGAGGTGTGGCCTTGCTAGAGGAAGTACCCCAGGAGTGTAGGCTTTGAAAGTAAGTAAAACCATGCTATTTCTAATGGGGTCTCTCTGCTTTGTGCTTGCATCTGAAGATATAAGGCATCAGTTTCTGCTTCAGCCTCCATGCCTGTTGGCCATGATGGTTATAGATTTTCATCCTTCTGGGGCTGTACATCAAAATAAACCCTGTAAAGCGCCTTGGTCGTGGTGTTTTATCACAGCAATATCCTGCCACATAGAGAAAGCACTTCCAGCACTATAGCAGTGATAAATGCTTGGCAAATGTTCCGTAAACTGTGTCTTGAGTGCATCAGTCAATGTGTGAGTGCATATCCAGCTTTTTTAATAGGGCACAGAGGGTTCACAGTCTTAGTTTTATCTATGTTGCTGTGTTTTAAAGAAATTATAACCAAGTGTAAATTAGGAGAGAAAAGGGTTTCTAGATTATAGCTTATAGATTATGGTCCATTACTGAAGGAAGTAAGGGTAAGACTGGAAAGGCTGCAGAGACCGTAGAGAAAGGCTGCTTACTAGCTCACTCATGGGCCCATGCTTAGCCAGCTTTCTTATGTAGTCTAGGACCCACAGCCCAGGGAATGGTGTCACCCACAGTGGGCTGGGACCTCCTACATCAACCAATAAGCAAAACAATTTCTCCTAAAGACATGTTCACAGGTCAACAGGATCTAGGTAATTCCTCAGTCCGGTCTTTCCTCTCAGATGACTCTGGGCTGTAGGAATTAAATTCCCTGGGGTATCAGGGATGGTAAAGGTGCAGTTTTCTTTGGCCAACTACGCTCTACTCTGGTTTATTTTAAACATTATTTAGAGGCTTATGTAGTGGACATCAATTAGAATCCCTTGTTCATTCATAGCAGAGAAAACCCCTTCTAAACCTTCACTGTATCCTTTGCTTCATCATCTAATCTAGACTTCTAATTTCTGATACTTGAAAGATAGAAGAAATAACTAACCTTTCCTTCCAGGTTCACTTATACTGTTCAGCAGTTTAAGTAATTATTATGACAAGTATTGAAAACTAATTATGTGCTTGTGCATTTACATTTTCTTTTTTGGGTTTTGTTTTTGTTTCTTGTTCCTTGCCTTAGAGGACCATGGACATTGAAGCATACTTTGAAAGAATCAGTTATCAGAACTCCAGGAGCAAACTGGACTTGCAGACGCTAACTGAAATCCTTCAGCACCAGATAAAAGCTATACCATTTGAGAACTTGAACATCCATTGTGGGGAAGCCATGGAGCTGGGCTTAGAGGCCGTTTTTGATCACATTGTGAGGAAGAAGCGGGGTGGGTGGTGTCTCCAGGTCAATCATCTGCTGTACTGGGCTCTGACCACGCTAGGTTTCGAGACCACAATGTTAGGAGGATGTGTTTATAGCCCTTTTACCTGCAAATATAGCAACACCATCCTTCACCTTCTACTACAGGTGACCATCAGTGGCAAAAAATATATTGTGGATGGTGCCTTCCCATTTTCCTGCCAGATGTGGGAACCTCTGGAGTTAATTTCTGGGAAGGACCAGCCTCAGGTGCCTGCCATCTTCAACCTGATGGAAAAGAATGGAATTTGGTACCTGGAACAAATTAAAAGACAAGAATATGTTCCAAACCAAGAGTTCATTGGTTCTAACTTCCTTGAGAAGAGCAAACACCGGAAAATCTACTCTTTTACTCTTGAACCTCGAACAATTGAAGACTTCAAGGTTGTGAGTGCATACTATCAGGCATCTCCAACATCTATGATGGTGAACACATCGCTTTGCTCCCTGCAGACCAAAGAAGGGGTTCATGGCTTAATGGGCACTATTATTGCCTATAAGAAATTCAATTACAAGGACAATGTAGATCTGGTAGAGTTTAAGAATCTGAAGGAGGAAGAAATAGAAGAAGTCCTGAAGAGTGTATTTGGTATTCACTTGGAGACAAAGCTTGTGCCCAAACCTACCAGTGGTTTCTTTACTATTTAGAGTAATGAGGAAACATAGTCTTCAATGTTTCTATGTGTACTTATTCTTTCTTGATAAAACAATCAAATTATGCAAATTAGGTGACAGAATAATAAGCCCTGAGTCATCATCACAAAGTTCATCAGTGATTGACTGGTAGAGTACCAACATCTGTCCCCTATATTATATCAAGAAAATCATAGGCATCAATTTGCTTTTCCTGGAAAATTACTCATTTATGTAACTAAATGACTTTCTAAAAAACGTGTCATTTGCCATTTAATCACAATAAAAGTGCTTTAATGATGATATAATTGTCTTCATTTATACTATAAAACACTCCATGTTGACTCATTGAATTCACAAAAAAGGTTTTAATGGTAGTTAGGTAAAGTGTATAGTGCAAACATTATGTTCACTTAGGAAATATTCAGATTCATTTTTACAAAATGCTCTTATATGACTCAAGGGGGAAACAGGGAGGAATCAGATACAGTGTTGGTTATAAGGAATTCTGAAAATAAGAGTGACACTAATGGGAACCATGAACATGGCACAGCTGGTCATCTCTCTCCCAATGGCTTTGGCAGCTTTAGTTCTGCATTCGTGATATTTATGAATTTGTTAACATTCATATTTAGAATATTCTACTTCTATTAAATAGTTCATATATAACAGTATCATTTATAAGTTATGGAATACATATCAGATGGAAAAATAGCACAAAGAATATTGTTGACTAACACAGTAAGAATCAAAGCCTTTTAAAAGAGTAACTGTTTTTTGAGCCTTGGTGATTTTTCTACAATTTAGTCTTATTCATGTGTTTTATCTTATCTGAGAATCAGATTCTTGTGGCTCCTTCCACTCACTATTATAAAAGAACAAAATTTCTTGTAGAAGTCCTATATCCATTCTACTTTTTGTCCTTCTAGCTTGAAATTGTAGTCCCATTGTAATTTCCCAGTATCATACTTAATTAAATGTCGATATCAGACATCTAAGATTAAACAGAATCTCTAGCATGCTTTTTGGTTTGTGGATTCAGTGTCAGGGCTGTAGTTTATTTTTTTTATTTTTACATTTTTTATTAATTTATTCATATTACATCTCGATTGTTAGCCCTTCCTCTGTTTCCTCTCATTCTTCCCTCCCTCCCACTTCCCCCCTTCTCCCCTCCCCTATGTCTGTGATTGAGGGAGACCTCCTCCCCATATATATGCTCTTAGAATATTGACAGGGCTGTAGTTTAAAATGCAGATTTTATTCTCCCATTTGTGGTCAACTAAGAAAGCCAAGGATAAATGTAAGGACTGGAATAAATTGAAGGAGAGATAAACCTGTTTTTGTTATGATCCCAAGTGTGGGATTAGAACAGTCTTGTGAGAACAGGTGAGGTTAATCCACTAAAAGACAAACTACCTCACATGGGAGCTTGATTGTTGCCAGGTGAAAAGATCCCGTGAACAGACTCTGGGAGGAGATATATAAATAAGCCCAAAACTGGAGGTGGGGCTTTTGGAGACTTGGGATAGTTTTGGCTGTTTATTGCTCCACTTTGAGATGCTCCTAGAGAGAACCACTTGAGGGAAGGCTTCAGGGCTCCATCTCCTGCTGAAGTTCTGGGTTCTGGTTATTCCAGGTTCCAGCAGAAGAAATCCTGCTGATTACCCCAGGAGAATTGTTACTTGGAACTGATATCCTTATGGTTTTGTTACTGTATTCTTTAATCCTATTTTCTCCTATCATTAGGTTAGTCGGGTTATAAGGGACGTACGCTCGGTTAATAAGATCATAATAAAATATATTGTTTAAGAAAATTGAGCCAACAATAAACAATCATTAATTAAGAGAGTAAGTCAGGTATCCACATGAATATTTTATATAATTAAGTATTTGCTCAGGTATTTACTCTTCCTAGGAAGAGGTGATCAAGGCACCTGTCCTGAGTGGGAAGAAAGGATGCTGTGTCACTTTGTCCTCCAGCTCCATGGGGCTCTCTGTCAATATGAAGTCAGTCTGGCACTCTTGACACTAAAAGGTTTTTGCATGTTCTGACCAATACCATTCAAATGACGACAAGCACTGAGCCAGTAAAGAAAAGCACATCACAGAAAATGACGAAGTTACATGAGTTGTCAGCAGTAGTGCATCTGTAAAGTGACCCTTCCCAGTGGAATCAGCTTTTCTTAACTATTTCAACCACTCTGGGAAGAGATGAGAGCATTTGCTGAAAAAAAAAAAACTTGTAGATATAGATCTTGGTTAAGACTGAAGAGCAGAGCACTGACAGCACAGTGTCAACAGTTACTGCACAACATCTAAATGACTGAAGGAGAAAGAAGCCAACAGCGTGTCTGGCTAAAGATTTTCAAGTGTCTCTCCATTCTTTGCCTCTTTCTGAAGAACAGACTGTCCTTTTGGTGGCTTCATGGAGATAAGGAAGTGTCGTATCCTGTCAGCACCCCCCCAAGACTGTAAAGTAGAAGGCAGAGCCCCGTATTGTCTGGAAAGCTGGGGATAATGCTCCTCATGGTGGGTCAAGTCTGTGAACTTATGCCCAGCTCTGTCAATATCAAGCCAGGGTGAGTGTGACGCCCTTGGATCCTGGGGAAAGAGTTGGAGAAGGAAAATCATTGTACATTTATGTGTTTGCCTTGATGATATATAAATAATGATACTTACTGAATGCCAGCCATGCATCTAGAATTTTGTTTGACAAAAGAAAACCCAGGAGTGCAGTTTTATTACATGACTACACTATTAACTGTGTTCCAATCATGCAATGGTTAATAATTCACTGGTTAAAAGAAATAATGAATCCTGGCTGCTCCACAGTTGAACTTCAAAACATGCTAAGTAAAAGGAAGCAAACACTAAATCCATTGGTGGTGACCACTTGTATAGATTTAGTTGATTAATATTATCAAATTATACACTTAAAGCAAACAATAAATCTATGTGAAAACAGCTATTTCAGATGGTTGATCCTGATCACTGGACACTGAGAAACAGCTATGAATTTTACCTACAATTGAAAACAGCTAAGCCTCTCCATCTATTGCTAGACCAGCACCCTGGTGGGGCTAATTAAAGATCCCTTCTCGAACGATAAACAGAGAATTTGGTTTAACCAACAAAATGAAAAGTCATGCAGTTACTTGGCCTCAGCCAGGCTGAAAAGATCAAAAGCCTGAGTCACAGCCAATACAATACATATACGCCCATCATAACAGTCTCTCAGCTTTTTCCCTCAGAGGAGCCGTTCACTAAATTCATCATCCACGTGAGGTCATTTATCAGGACAAGAAGTAAGAGTGCTTGCTTGCCTAACAAGCTTAGGATGTTTGCCTTTTATCCGCCCCCCCTTCATTTATTTATTTATTTATTCACTTTACAGCCCAATCCCAGCCCCAGCCCTCCTCTCCTCCCAGCCCCACCCTCATGCCCCCTCCCATGGGTAACATCCCACTCTAGCACATCAAGTCATAGCAGGACTAAACACAGCATCTCCCACTGAGGCCAGACAAGGCAGCCCAGCTAGAGGAAAGGGATCCAAAGGCAGGCAACAGAGTCAGGGACAGTCCCCATGCTAATTGTTAGGGGATCCACATTAACAACAAGCTGCACATCTGCTACATATGTGTAGAGGGCCTAGGTCCAGTCCATGCATGCTCTTTGGTTCATGGTTCGGTCTCTGTGAGCCCACATGGGTCCAGGTTAGTTGACTCTGTAGTGGAGTTCTTGGCCCCCTATGGCTACCTCTATCTTTTTCCCTATTCTTCCACAAGACTCTCTGAGCTCCACCTATTGTTTGACTGTGGGTCTCTGCATTAGCTACTGGATGAAGCCTCTCAGAAGACAGTTATGCTAGGCTCTTGTCTGCAAGCGTAGCAGAGTATCATTAATAGTGTCATGGGTTGGCTCTCTCCCACAGGTGGGTCTCAAGTTAGGCCAGTCATTGGCTGGCCATTCCCTCAATCTCTGCTCCATCTTTATCCCTTCCCTTCTTCTAGGCAGGAAAGATTTTTAGTCTGTGTGTGTGTGTGCATGTGTGTGTGTGTGTGTGCTTGTGTCATGTATATATATATGAGGTATACACACATCTTTGTATGCCAGTGTGTACACACGCAGACCAGACCACTGAGCTCCTAGGGTCCTCCTGTCTTTACTCTCAGTAGTTCTAGTGTTACACATGTGTACATGGCCACATATAGTTTTTTAAGTAAATTTTTCATAATTTCATACATGTACACAATGTATCTTGACCATATACACTCTTCAGTCTTCTCTCCCACACTCCACTGGACTCCCTCCAACACATCCTCCTCCAACCGTAATGTCTTCCACCTCATCTCACTCTTTAATATTTTTTGTAGTAGCCCATTGAGTCCCAGTTGCATTGCCAATATGTGTGTGGGTACGGCCATCTACTGGAGCACAAGGCTCAGCCTTTAAGTTGGATGCTGGAGATTGGAAGAGAGGTTTTTCATGTGGACACCAACAGTAGCTTCAGGGCCTAAGGAGCAATGTGAAACCCCAAGTCCAGACAAGCCATACCCTTTCTTCTCAACAGTAAGGCTCTAATCGTACAGAGTGGTAGTGACTTTAAATAGTAGCTTCCTAGGATATTTTTTCATTGGTTGTGCTTATTGGCCAGGGTTAAATATCATACACTGGGCGTTTGACAACAGTAATTGATTTCCACACACTTCTAGAGACAGAAGTGTAAGCTCCAGGTGATGACAGGCTTCATCCTCTTGGGTCCCTCTCTCTGGCTTTCAGGTGACCTTTCCCTGCTTCATGTCCTTGCTCTCCATCTCTGATGCTATGCCCTCATCTAGTCTTATCAGGATACAAGTTACAGGAGACTACAGCCCGTAAATATTACCTCAGTTACAGTTTTAAAGGTCCTATCTTCAAACATTGTCAGACTCCAGGTAGAATGTGTTGGGAATTATATGAACTTGGGGGAAACACAGTACACCCTATAACACTCTGCTCTCTGGGCCCTGTAATTCATGTACATATTATATGTAAAATCAATTTGCCCCCTCCTAATATCACAAAATCTTAACACATTCTAACATCTAAGGCAGGCAATGTGTTAGCCATGTTCTATTGCTGTAAAGAAACACCATGACCAAAGCAATTGTGGGGAAAAATGCATTTAATTGAAGGCTTGCTGACAGTTTCATAATTTTAGTTCATTATCATCACAGTGGGGTACATGGTGGCATGCACTATGTTGCAGCAGTAGCTGAAAGCTACATCCTGAACCACAGGCCAAGAGAGAACAGGCATGGCATGGGATTTTGAAACCTCAGAGCCCACTCCCAGTGATGCACTTCCTCCTAATCCTTCCAATCCTACCACAGAGTTCTAGTTCAATGTATTCTGGTGGTTGTTTTTACTCAAACTATGACAAGTCCCATATCACATACATTACATCATCCAAATCAGATATGGGTGCTATTGGTGGCATTATTAATCCTGAGGCAAGATTCCTATAATTATACTTACTTAAGCTAGACAAGTTGTCCTTTTCCAATATGCAACCATGGGACAGAAGTAAACGATACAACCCCATTCCCTAAGGGAAAAGGTAGAAAGAAGAAAGAATTCCTAAGTAAGTCCAAATTCATAATGGATGCCACCAGCTAAAGAGTGATCTTCACCAGCTTCTTCTCTGTCTTGTGACCTTAATATGGTGATGTCTTTGTCACAGTTCTATTGCTGTGAAGAGACACCATGGCCACCCCAACTGTTAAAAGAGAAAGCGTGTATTTGGGGCTCGCTTACAGTTTCCGACGTTCAGTCCATCATCATCATGGTGGGGAGCATGGTGGTCGGCAAAGCATCCCGTTCCACAAGCAGCAGGAAGAGAGAACCACCGGGCCTGGCCTAGGGTCTTAAAACCTCAAATCCCACCCTCAGTGACACACATCCTCAACAAACAAGGCCACACCTTCAAATCCTTATCAAGTAGTGCCACTCCCTCGAATAAGCATTCAAATATATGAGATGATGGGGCCATTCTTTATCAAACCACCACAGCTGACTTCCAATCCTTGCATATTCCAGAACAGTGGCCTCAGCAACTTGGTCTGAAGTTGCCTGAAAGCAAGGAAGTAACTCTGGGACAAACAAGAAGAGCAGCACACAGGCTACAATGTTGTGGTTGTCCTCAGTTTTACTGACTTCCTGCTACTCAGTCTTTGAAAAGTTCCCCAGAGCACTGCTGGGAGCCCCACTACAACTGTTTTGAAAGCCACGTTGTACTACCCTAGGCAGAATATTAAGTGGCTGTGTTGGAGGAGCCATACTAGCTAAGGGATTAAAGCTTCTTTCCTGAGGGGGATGGGGAAACAAAACCAGAAACAGCCCAGGTAGGGCTGGCAAAGCTGGTCCTCCACAGACTTCTCTATCCTGTTTCTATCTCTCTCCAAGGGACCCTTGTTTTTCAGTCTGAGTATCCAACTAACTAAGTGGAAATAGATGTTTTTCAAGGTATTAGAAACCAATGTGTAACCCAAGAGAATTTTCACACACCTATAATAGAGATATTCACTTCAAAAAGAAATACATTTCTAATGTGGTATTTCCACATCCACAGTGGTACCCAGGGATGATCTTTTAAGTGGAATGTCACTATTCATCAAAGTATACTGAGTTCTGGCCCCTAAATTAGATTTTAGGAAGGCTTCTCACTTATGCTATTATTTTTAGGATCTGCTATAACATTTGTCCTTCCCTGTATCTGAAATAACGGAATTCTTTCATCTTTCTTGTACTTTGAAAAGATAAGCATACTGTAGTAGAAAAAAAAGAACACATCTTTTTTTGTGAAAATGTTTTTTGTTGTGTATCAAGTCAAGATTAATTCAATTAAGGTAAATGACTTTCAAATCTCTCTCCTCTTGTGGTCCAGACACCATTCTTTGCCCTAGGATACGGGAAGCAGATAATGAGGAGCATGGTGAGGGGAGGTCCTTTTACACTGTCCATCATTCTACTTCTGAGCTTTGCAGATGCTTATACCCTGACTAAGGAATGAGAAGGGCTGTCTTCTTTGTATGTGTGCACCATTTTGCTTTTCTTCTGAGCAAATCGCATTTCGGAGAGGGTCCATCACACATTTTACAGAATCCAAATTTCAGATGAAATAGGTTTTCCTTCTATATGATTAAAGGGAGAGTGTTTGTTATTTCTAAATATATCACTGAACACCATAATTACTACTGTAACTGTCGCGTCAAGAAACGGCGTCTAACATCACATGGTTATTTGGTACAAAGTGAAAACATGAGTCAGGTGATGCAATAGATGCTATTACTCTTTTTAATTTTATTGTGGACCAAGGAAATGAACTTGTTTATTTTAATGCCCATGGTGACACCAACAGATGGGTGACCTCAGTTTCATGCTAACTGTTGTGTCAAGCACTCACAGCAACACCCACAGGTGACTGTTCTAGACTTACACTCACACCACTTTACTCTCTCCCCCAACATAAGGAGCTGTGAGAGAGTTTCAAATGCATAGCCTACACTTGAAACAGAGGTGTCACATAGAACTCTACCACAGGCCCACTCTTTTATCCCTGCCAGGACTCATCCAAAGTCCTATTGAACCAAGTCCCGCCTCCTGATGAACCATTTTTCCAGAAGCATCTTCTCCATAATCTATGGCCAGTGATATAACAAGTGCCTTCACACCCAGATTTCTGTTTTTCAACTCTTATCAAACCCATATCACAATTCTGACCATTCAACTGTTACCATATTTCTGGTTCTGTTTCCCTCCTTCATATCTCTACTGTCCTCACACTAGTTCAGGCCCTAGTTTCAAGTCCTCTGAACTGTAGAAGATGCATTCCAATTAAACTCTATTCTAGTACCTTCTCGTTGCCCTCTGAGTCTTCATAGATATGATGATTTCATTCATTGGCTTCAAACCTTTGTTGTTATCTATTGCTTCACTTTCGCTCATAAAAATGAGTAAACTGAAATATTAAAATGCCCTTTGTAGCTCTGTAGCCAGCATTCATGAGCACAATATTTACTGTTTACTTTTCTGTGGACATTCTGGTGTACCAACTTCTGCATTAAAGTCTCTGCTTGCAGCGTTCTGACATTGCTTTGGCGCACATTTCAGAATTCTTCCACATTCCTCCCACAATCCATTACTAAAAGCCCGTGGACCACACTGTCAGGTTTATTACAGCAATAACCCTCCTTCTTGGAACCATGTCTGTATATTATTTTCTTTCTTGCTGATCAAACCCCATAGAAACAATTTAAAGAAGGAGCTTTATTCTGCTTCACAATTTAGGGGGATCATCTAATATGTACAGTGGGAAAGGCACAGTAGCAGGAAGAGCTCATGACTGTGGCAGAAGTGGCCTGAGGGATGGTTATGCCACAGCAGAAATTATGAAATAGAGAGGTTGAGCCAGAACTTCGGCCAACTATAATCTATAAGCCACCTTGACCATCAGATCATTCATCAGTCCTAAAGGGAAGGAGATAAGGAGCTAGGACGATAAATAGTATAGAAAAGCTAGGGTTAGGAGGTCTTGCACAAGCTGTGTCTCATGCCAAGCAAGATTATTAACAAGTACAGCCTATTGTATACAGCTTTCCTGAAATTGAAAATGGGACCTTATCATAACTAATGGTATCATACAATGGGATAAAGTCAGTGGGAACCAATGTTGCAAAAGAGGAACAAAGGGTATCTCAATGACATCAGAGATGGGATAAACAGTAGCCTTGGGACTGATAGCCACAGCCTTTTCAGGTGAGAAGAGCTGGGTTCTCAGGATCTAAAGCTGTAGTTCCCCCCAAGGCCCTGGCCCCAAGCCTTTACCAGTTCCACCAAGCATATTCCCGGTTTTAGAGAGGACACTGTGTTCCTTTCCCACACATCGGGGCTTCTGGGAAAGACACTGAGCAATGTACATACCTGGGAATGACATGCGATGTAACCACATCTTTTAAGGCATCAGATCCTGTGGATATTTCTTCCTTAAAACATTCCCCCAAGGTATCTGTTCACAAACTACACATTCGACATCCACGGTCTCTAGCCGGGCTAAGCATAACTGTTCTCTGAAGTAGGAGAGAAGCTCATATACTATTGAGAATTTATGATGACAAATTCCTTAGAGCAGAGACTGCTATAGTTTCATTGTGTGTTAATCCCCTAGAAGGCTTGCCATGCTGGTGCTCAATAAACAGCGTTTGAGTGAATGACTCTGTCTTTACCCTGGTGACTGCAGGGCTCATCGGACACAGATGCTAGCAAACACATCTATAATATCCTTTTATCAATAGTACCCATTTCTCTTTTGTCCTTCCCCAACCATCTTATTCCCAATTCCCAAATGAGAGCTGGGTTCATTAACATAGTCAAGTAATATATGTCAGTTGCCTAGCCACTGCTTTTTATCTAGAGTGGGCATCTGACTGAGGTGAAACATATCCCCACTCTCAGCTTGGGACACTTCTTCCTTGCATCACTGTAGAGCAATAAGGGTGACTGGCACCCAAAATAAATGTAATGCTTTGGCTATACGATTGGAAAACAGAAAACCCAAGGTTTACCTTTGAATCTGTGTTTAATTGGCCTGATGAACTTTGCTCTGTAGAACCTTCCCATTTTAGGAAACAGTAAATTTACATGTCTAATGAATTGGAATTTTCTATTAGTTACACTGAGAGACTCTTCATGGTTCACGTAATTATCACTCTATAATATTTCCTAAATATCTCTTCATATTTCTTAAAATTTTTTTCCTACATCTGATCTGAAAAGAATGCTCCTTATGAAACATTTTGTCTTACTCAGTGGTTAGAAATCCATTCTGTAATATCTGGGAAGGAAAGTAAGCTAGGAAGTAAGGGCTTTCTGAAAAAGAGAGAGAGAGAGAGAGAGAGAGAGAGAGAGAGAGAGAGAGAGAGAGAGAGAGGATCAGTGTTACTTACAGATAAGAAAATAAGAGATAGAGAGTATGGTGAAAAACAACAGTTAATGTGACACGCTGCTGGGAACACTCTAGATTACTGTCAGACTCAGGCTTGCCTGGAATGTTAGAAACTATGCAGCACTTCCAGATAGTTGGCCTGAATTTAGAGCAGATCCTGTGGTCACATAGTGCTCACATAGTCAGAATGATGATGGAAAATCAGCATTTGTCCCACGAAACTTCCAGCTTCCTTGAAGTGAGAAGATGACTTGTAATAGACTCTGCCTCTGAGTTAGGATACCCTTCTCTGCTGTGGGAGAAGCATTTGTGGCATGACGTCACTGTACATCCTATCTGACTTCAATGTCCTTTAGCACTGTTTCAACTTTTTTCCCCCATACCTATGATACACTCTTTCTACAACACACACACACACACACACACACACACACACACACACACACACACACAGATATTTTTTAGATGTGATTCACTCTGAAAGATACAGTTCGATCATTTGACCTTTCCTTTCCATTCCTTCTTTTGAGTAAAGGCCACAGAAGGTGTGAAGGCTCCACAAAGACCTTCAACATAGTAACATTTCTTATATGTGGCACATCGGCCAAATCACTCAGCAATCAACATTTCATCCCCTGATACTCCTTGACATTTTCCTTTCAAAAGCAATTATTCTAGAACTAAGAAAAGGAAAAGATAAAGAAAAAAAAAAGGTAGAAATGAATATATTAAAAATATTGTTTAACTTCAAAACCTTCTGAAACTTCAGAGAGAAAAATGAATGGCTGGAGGACAGAGTCCAGTCCACAGCAGAGGCCATGGTGTCCCCCGTCACGGCTCTGCAGCAGATAGGGAACCAGTGCATGGCCCTCTTAAAGAAAAGTGTCGGCTTCTTTCATTCTAAACAATTTTGCAATGCGTTTTATGTCGTTCACTCCTGATTACAGTGGATGGGTTTGCAATGATGTGTAGGCAACAATTTAGGCAATCATTTAACAACCCAAAATATTGGCAAACCATGTAAACCTAAACGTGTTAGCATGCATTTATAACCATGATGCTCTAATGGAAGCAAAAACCGGAAATCCCCAGAAGGTCACAGGCCAGCTAGTATGGTCCATGCAGCAACAAATAAGACAGCTATGCTGTCTCAAACAAAGTGGAAAGCACTTTATACTCTCACTCTTCCTCTACCCCCCCACCACCACCTCAATCTCAATATCTCTCTCTCCCTCCCTTCCTCCCGCCCTCCCTTCCTCCCTCCCCTCTTACCTCTCTCCCCCCTCTACCTGCTCTACTCTCTGACTTTCTCTCTCTCTGGGGTACCCCTATCCCCTTTCCTTCTCCTCCCATGCTCACTTAATAAACCTCACATAATATAATATCTGTCTGTTGCCTGGCATCTTATTATCTTATCATCTTATTTTCTTTTTATTAATCATAACATTGGTGTATGTGACTCGGACACTAAGCCTAGAGGTCCACTTTGCTGTCTTCACAGTGGAATTCCATTTCCTTTTACTGTCCATAACAAATTTCTCTAAGCACTCTATTTCCAGCTGCCTCTGACTAGCCTAGCTTCTTGCCCCAGGACACTTGTGGAGAAGCCTTCCGGACCAGCTTTCAAGACTGCCAGGCTACACAGAGAAACCCTGTCTCAGAAAAACAAAAACAAACAACAACAACAAAAACAACAGTGAGTGAGGCTGAGAGCCTCTCAGACAGACAGGATGACACAGCTATCCTTTCCTGGTCACAGCTGTGGAGCTGGACTGACGGGAAATACAGAGATCAGAGACCATCCATCCACCCATCCCCCACTGTGCAGCAAAGGCGTCCAGGTTTGCTGCCAGAGCTATCCCTGAAGCCTACCTAGTGGGAAGCCCAAGCGACCTCACTGATGCGAGGAGAGTCACATTCTTCGCACACACAACCTCCTTAGCTAAGGACACGAGGCGGACTCGGTGGCTGCTGGATGTGGGTAGTGAGCGGAATATCTGAGGAACCTTCTGGAACTGCAGAGTCTCCTGGCCAGCCTCCTCCTCTCCGGTCACTGCATCTCCCCTGGCATGCCACACCTGTCTGTGCTGCTGCAAACTCCTATAATGAGATCGGGACACCTGAGTGGTCTGTGGCCTGCTGCATGGCCTCTACTCTCTGTAAAATAAGGTTCCGACTG
>NC_067163.1:55289258-55314258 GCF_903995435.1 Acomys russatus
GACTGGAAAGCTAAGCGGCATTGGAACTACGCTTCCATTCCCTCCTCCACTCCTACCCTGCATCCACCAGCCAGCAAACGCTGTCCAAACTAACTTTGAATATACTTAGAAGGCAAATAATTCCTTCTAAGTGCAGGCACCATCAGCTCACATTTGAATTAGTGCAATACCCTGCTACACAGGTTGCCAGCTTCTAACCCCTTTTTTTCTTTGTATTCTTCATTCATGGCTCAAACAAACATTGCAGACCTTTGGAATGGTAAACTCTAAGTGAAAATCTGTCCCTGAAGACGCTGCGGTCACTCTCCCCTCCCTTCCTCCCTCCCTCCCCTCCCCCTTTATTTTGGAATAAAGTCCAAAGTTCTTTCCATCAAGCAGCTGAGGCGATAGCATTCAGCGTCTTTCCCTGACTGCCTCCCCTACCCTCTCCCCACCCTTTGCTTGTCCTGACAGTTTCTGTGGTTGGCAGCTCAGCATGGGCAGGTATGTCTTCAGTGGGTCTGACTCGGGGAACAGGATGACGTTGGATCACTGGGAGCACATCTCCACCTTAGAACCTCTGCCTCTATATGAGCTTTCCCTTCTCACCAGCTGAATCCTTCCCTGAATGACTTTCTGGAACTTTTCTATATAGACTCAGGCCTTTGTTCAAATACCACTCTATAAAACGATCCCTTCTTTCCCTTTTCTTTTTGTTTGTTTGTTTGATTGATTGATTGATTGTTTTTTTCCAAGACAGGGGTTTCTCTTTGTAACAGCTCTGGCTGTCCTGGACTCACTTTATAGACCAGGATGGCTTCAAACTCACAGCAATCCACCCGCCTCTGCCTCCAAAGTGCTGGGATTAAAGGTGTGCGCCACCATGCCCAGCTCTTTACCTTTTCTTACGTGGCATTCTCCCCTTTATAACTCTCAGCAAGTTTATTTCTCTACAAGGCACTCAACATCTCACATAGACTTAATGCACTGTTTACCTCCCACTTCTAGAAGCCCCGTGACTCTGGTATCATCCTGGGTTTTGTTCATCACTGTATCACACGTGCCTGGTACAGTGCCTAGCCCACTGTGGGTGTTCAATGTTAGTTGAGTAATACACAGATGAATCTTCTATGGCGTACCATCTTGTGATACTTTTTCCCTAAACTTCCCTTAATTTTATCTGAGCTATATTTCATCTGGATCATAAACCCCAGAGGACCTTATGGAATGTGGCTTTGTTCTAACCACATTGCCCAATAATAACCCTGAGTTCCCAAGTCCCTCTAAGGGTGGCCAGGCTCTAACTCAGTTTATAATGGTATCATTTCAAAGAAGAAATACCAGTTTAGGGGACAATGAGAATGGGAATTAATCATTTCTGCAATGTGATGGGCCCAAGGGTTCACACACACAAAGGTATGCATAAATAAACACATTCTAACACACTTGCACATGATCCCACACTCATACATAAACAATGTGGCCTTGAGATAAATACTGTTTGGTTTCCAAGTTTACAAAAACAAAACAACAACAACAACAACAAAAACCCTATGTTGTATCTATCCTCTGGAACAAGTCTTTGGCTTTTAAGATGATTTAAATAACAAAAATATAACAATTCAGTTCCATTGGGATATTCTTAGAGAAATCAGTTGGCCAGATAGACTTTTAAAACTAGGTCATTCACAATTGAGAAATAACTAAACACAGTCGGATGGGACCAAACATTCTTGTACTCAACACAAACAAATTTGTATTTTTAAGATAACATTTCATAAAATTCTCATGTAGATTTCTATCTTCACTCTTGAAGTTCCACAATTATGTCGTATCAATTTTAGAAATTTCACATTGACAACAAATCCGTTCTGTGTGGCTGAAAGTTCTGTAACTTGCTGACACTAAGGGTTTTTAAAACATATTTTATTAATTTATTCTTATTACATCTCAATGGTTATCCCATCCCTTGTATCCCCCCTCCTTCCCTCCCTCCCATTTTCCCCTTACTCCCCTCCCCTATGACTGTGACTGAGGAGGACCTCCTCCCCCTATATATGCTCATAAGGTATCAAGTCTCTTCTTGGTAGCCTGCTATCCTTCCTCTGAGTGCCACCAGGTCTCCCCATCCAGGGGCCGTGATCAAATATGGGGGACACTAAGGTTTTTTAATTTTTATACAGTTCACACTTGTGGGTTCAGTTCTCCTGGGAAGTCTGCATGTCACCACTACTCAGACTCTCAAAGCTCCTCCACAGATGTTATCCCAGCTGTATCTGCAGAATCGTGTTTTATAGGAATGAGGTATAGAAACACAGATGAACTGCAAACACTCACATTCTGCTGGCTTTTGCCTTTTTGTTGTTTTATTTGTTTTACTTACTAAGTTGTTCAAATATCCTTAGGACTATTTGAAACGCCTTATTTTTCCCTCTAGCTAGTCCACAAATACTTATCGGAGACCTGCTGTTCTGTGCACCTGTTCTGGGGGTCTAGGGAATATCAGTGAACATGATTGAGAAAGCAGCTCTACCTCATGGGGCTTATTGCTAAAAAACTTTAAATTTTTGAAACTTGGTTTACTACAAACCCAGCTGCTGCAACCAGCACGGAAACAGGGCCTTGCTGTCTTCCCTGGTTATCAGTTTAAGCGGCTGCAGTGAGGGTGTCAGTCAAGCCTCTGTGTGCCAGGATCAGAAAAGAGGCAGAGGGGCTGGTGTGGCATACAGAGCAAGCCCAAGTGTTTGGACGGCTTAGGACCACACTTTGGGTGGGCAGGCTGAGGCAAATACTGGTGGGGACCTTTGTACTTCTGAGATGCCAGCCACATAGTGATGGGACACCTGGGACATCCCGAGAAGGAATGGAAGACAGTGTGAAGAGCCAACACTCACAGGATGATCACCAGGCTCAACACTGTGTGACTGCGCTCTTTTTCCTTTCTTTTTCCATATAACTGTTCTGTGCGCCTCATTCCATTGCCTTCGCCCATGTGACAATAAGCAAATGAGCCCTGGAGACTCTAATGTAGTTTCTCTGGTTCTCTGGGTAGACTCAGTCCGAAGGCTGTTATTTAACTCCTGGCTTTGCATCTGTGAATAAATACAGAGATTATTTCAAGAAATAAGGAAAAAATCATAGAGAGTGACCAAGATTGCCTCTTTAACTCAATGCTCATGAGAAGAGCCCGGGTAGGTGATATGTTCATAAAGAAGAAGGCTGCCCCCTGGAGATCTGAGGAAGAGGTGTTGTGGTTGAAGAATCCCAGGCCTTGACAAGTGTCACTTGACAATGCCAGAGGGTGCCAAGATGCCCTACACCCCCTTCCTAAAGAACCCTCCTCACTCCTATTTGCTGACCAACGACATTCCTGAGCACAGGGAAATGCTTTTGTTCAGGAAACAGGGAAATGGGGGTCGGGTGGGGTGGAGAAAAAGTATCCACCTCAGACTTGGATTGTAGCATCCAAGTCCATCACTTGCCCTGGGAGTCATTAACCTTCCAAGTGACAAGCTTTTATTTCTTGGAGAAGCAGTCACGAAGCCTTTGATGACTGTCTCAGAAGCAGTTCTCATGGTTCAAATACTTCACACACGTGACAATGTCATGTGTATGTTCTGTGACATCATTGCCACCGTAGCTCATGATCCTCTGATCCTAGAAGAGGAGATGCTGAGATTCAAAATAGAGCAATCAATCTGATAGGACAGGGAATTTGATGCTATTGCTGTGATAAGCACAGTGACCAAAACCAACTTGGTGAGGAAAGAGTTTGTTTGGTGTACACATCCCAATCACAGCCCATCACTGAGGGAATTCGGGTCAGGAAATCAAACAGGAGTGGAAGCAGCGACCGTAAAAGAAGTCTGGCAGCCGGGCGTGGTGGCGCAGGCCTTTAATCCCAGCACTCGGGAGGCAGAGGCAGGCTGATCGCTGTGAGTTCGAGGCCAGCCTGGTCTGGAGCCGTTTTCTCAGCTGAGGGTCTCTCTTTCCATATGACTCCAGCGTGTGTCAAGTTGACAAAACAAAACAAAAACAACACTAATCAAACACACACACACACACACACACACACACACAAAACCCACCAATCTTTGTGTATTTCACAGATGTTTCTTCTTGTTACGGTTTGGATCAATGTCCTTTAGTGCCCATGTTGTCAAAGAAAAGGAGCCGATTCAGGAACAAACCAACCGCACAGAACCCAAACATAGAAAGTTTACTTACTATAAAGAGTAATCACTCATGACAGAATGCTGTAGTCATGAGGAACCAGCAATGAGGGGAAAGAAGCCTCCAGAATATAAGCTTTGAAGTTGAGAAAGCAGCTTATGCCCTTGTGTCTTAGATGCACGGTCTTCTCGGAGCCCAGGCATGGCTCAGTACATGGCCATCAAGTGCATAGGCAGCATACTGGAAGAGCTAGTTGGAGCTCTGCCCTTTGAGGTGCCGGGAAGGGCTCAACAAAGGGGAGATGGTGTGCCTCAGAGCACGCTGCTAAGATTTTCAAGAGCATGTCTAGCAATGCTGCTGGACCTTAGGCCCAAAAGAAGCTAGCTGCTAAAGTGGACACTTGCTTCTCTGGCCAGCCATTTGGCAGGTCATGCATTGGAAGCTCCTAGAGAAAGGAGCACTGGAGAAATAGGAAGAGAAAAATTCCTGTGGCAATACCTCCCAATATTCTCCATCAACAAAGTCTAACAATTCACCAGTTTGCAGAAGGGACAGAATGGATGATCCAGCTTCACACAGGGAGGGCACATGGTAGCTGAGGCAATGAAATGATTGCTGATGTGCATCATATGATATCTGTACAGGGAGCAAGGGCTCTGCACCTGGCACTTTGAGCTCAACTTCTGTGGCTACATAGTACAGAGGATTTTTGTCTGTTTCTAGCATAAAGATGGCTAATGTTCAAGGTGGTACCTATATCCTATCACATATGTGAAATCACCATATGTACATCAATGCATCCATGGTTATAAAATGGTATCGTGGCGATCAAATAAGAAAAGGTGGGAGGGGCTGGAGCCATAGCTCAGCAGTTAAGGGCGCCTGCTGTTCTTGCAGAGGAACAGAGTTTTGTTGGCAGCATCCACAAAGAAGTTTGCGAAGATCTATGAAGAATTTGATACGCTTCTTACCTCCATAGGCACCAAGGACACGGGTGGTACACACACATAGATGAAGGCGAAACACTCACACACATAAGAAAAATTTTTTAAATTTTAGAAAAAGATAGCGGATGGGAACGGGGGCTGGAGAGATGGCTCAGAGGTTAAGGGCACTGACTGCTGCTCCAGAGGTCCTGAGTTCAATTCCCAGCAACCACATGGTGGCTCACAACCATCTATAATGTGACCTGGTGCCCTCTTCTAGCCTGCAGGTGTACATGCAGGCAGAGTACTGTATACATAATAATAAATAAATAAATCTTTAAAAAAAAAAAAAAAGATAGCGGATGGGAACTGTGTGATACCAGCAGCAAAGGCAGCAGTGCAGATGCAGTGGCGTGCCTTAGGTGATGAATCCTGGTGACAAACCCCTTCCTACTTTCTGTCCTCCCAGCAGCTGTGTGACAGCCAGCGAACCATTTCTGCATGTTACTTTCTGGTGTGTTACAGGACACAGCATAACCTACTAAGCGGAGAATCTGTGAGAAAACCCACTCAACATGTTGGTCCATATTAAGTACAAAATAAATTTTATAAGTAAATGCGAGTGACTGTTACGTAGCCCCATGTTTGAGGTGTGAGCCTATCTCTCTCTCTCTCTCTCTCTCTCTCTCTCTCTCTCTCTCTCTCTCTCTTTTTCTTTTTGGTTTTCAAGACAGGGTTTCTCTGTGGAGCCTTGACTGTCCTGGACTCGCTTTGTAGACCGGGCTGGCTTCGAACTCACAGCGATCTGCCTGCCTCTGCCTCCCGAGTGCTGGGATTAAAGGCCTGCGCCACCACGCCCGGCTGCCAGACTTCTTTTACGGTCGCTGCTTCCACTCCTGTTTGACTTCCTGACCCGAATTCCCTCAGTGATGGGCTGTGATTGGGATGTGTACACCAAACAAACTCTTTCCTCACCAAGTTGGTTTTGGTCACTGTGCTTATCACAGCAATAGCATCAAATTCCCTGTCCTATCAGATTGATTGCTCTATTTTGAATCTCAGCATCTCCTCTTCTAGGATCAGAGGATCATGAGCTACGGTGGCAATGATGTCACAGAACATACACATGACATTGTCACGTGTGTGAAGTATTTGAACCATGAGAACTGCTTCTGAGACAGTCATCAAAGGCTTCGTGACCGCTTCTCCAAGAAATAAAAGCTTGTCACTTGGAAGGTTAAGTGACTCCCAGGGCAAGTGATGGACTTGGATGCTACAATCCAAGTCTGAGGTGGATACTTTTTCTCCACCCCACCCGACCCCCATTTCCCTGTTTCCTGAACAAAAGCATTTCCCTGTGCTCAGGAATGTCGTTGGTCAGCAAATAGGAGTGAGGAGGGTTCTTTAGGAAGGGGGTGTAGGGCATCTTGGCACCCTCTGGCATTGTCAAGCAGAAGTCATTTTAAGTGCTAGAACAGCTCCAACTCAGCCACAGAGCGGGAAGCAAGAACTGAGCGTAGGTACGGGGTGGGGATGGGAAGAGCGGCAGTGAGGGGTTGCACAGGCCCCCTGAGTCCGGCGAAGTCAGTCCTTTCCTGCAGGGAGCAAAGGCTGTATGGAACCCTGTCTGGTGCAAGGATGTGTGCAGTAGCTTTCCTCCCATTGTGCGAATGCTGGGCCATCATCTGAGGGCAGCTAAGCATGCGTCCTCAGACAGCAAGGGAAGAGGCTCCCACAGAGCGGGATGCAAAGCCACTGTGGCCCAGCTGCTCCCTCTGCGCAGCCTTAGCTCCCTGCGTTCTTAGACTCTCTCAGAATGTGTTGCCTCTAGAGAAAACGGTTATCTGAAAATTGTTACTTTCAAAATTAAAGTTCATCGTCAGCCTGTTATGAGTACTCCAGACAGCAGAACCAGAATGAGAGGGCGGGCGCTGCACTTTGTCCTCTCTAGTAAAGGACAAGTGCTTTAGCTGTTCTGTGAGTCACCTTCACGTCACGGAAAACATGGTTCCTCTTCTCTTTTCCCCAATGATGCAGCTGTTACTTCCTCCACCCAAGACTTAGTGAAGCAACTAAATTCCTTCTCTGAACCTGAGGTCCTTAGATAATGCAGAAAGGGGAATAAGTGCATATAAATAAACAAGCCCGTATTTTAATCTCCTAGCAAAATTGTGGTAATGTTAAACAAGAGCCAAACTCAGAAGTTGGTTACTGGGGTAAACAGGTGCAAATAAGAACACTTCTTTTTTGTTGTTTTGGTTTGTTTGCTTGTTTGTTTGTTTTTCCCCAGAAAGGGTTTCTCTGTGTCACTCTGGCTCTCCTGGACTCACTTGGTAGACCAGGCTGGCTTCCATCTCACAGTGATCTGCCTGTCTCTGCTGGGACTAAAGGCGTGCGCCACCATGCCCAGCAAGAACAGTTCTAATATGTCCCCACAACACTCCTTCCTATCACTCACTTATAACACTGTTGGCGTGCCAGGCTTGGAGGTGCATGCCTACAATCCCTGCACTGGGGGAAGCAGAGGTGGGCATACCTCACTGAGTTCGAGTCCAGCCTGGTCTACAAAGTGAGTCCAGAACAACCAAGGCTATACACAGTGAAACCTTGGTGGGGGGTAGGGTGCGGAGAAGGGGGAGGAAAACAAAGATAATCGTGACGGTGGCTGGCAGTTATTAGGCTCTTAGCGGAGCCAAATTGTTGCATGTTTTATGTGCAGTTACATTTAAATCCCAAATAAAACACAAAATACATGTGGATAAAACATGCTACATCTGCTCAGACTCAACAGGATGAGCTTCCGCCTAGAGAACTTGATTCTCTAATGTGTCACAAGGTCTCTTCACAGCTTTCTGTTGTCACCTCCAAATTCTCCTCAAAGCCAGAGTCTTGGAAGTATTTGTGGGGTTTTTTCTTTTATTTATTTATTTATTTTTACCCTGTCAAGCCTTTTATTTTGAAATTGATTTTATTCATTGATTAAAAACTGCAGAAAGAGTACAAAGAAGTGTGTTGTGATTTGCTGGGGAGTTTAGCTCAGCTGGTACCGTAAGAGTGAGGACCTGCGCTCAGGCCTTAGCAGCTACGTGAAATTGATGGCCGTGATGCCATGTGCTCAAGCCCCAGCACTGGGTATGCAGAGAAGAAGAAGGGCTCCCTGGGCCTCACTGCTCAGCTGGCCCCGCCTAACTGAGCTCAAGGCCAGTGAAAGACTCTGCCTCCAAAGCTAGGGGTAGTGCTCGTGGGGATAACGCCTGAACTTGTCCTCATGCGCATGCGCGCATACACACACACACACACACACACACACACACACACGCACGCACGCACGCACGCACGCACGCACGCACGCATGCACACGCACGCGCACACGCACACATGCACATTGTAAACTGGAAGATTCCTCAGGTGTTAGCACTCAGCACAGCCATAGCGACCTGTGTTATTTCCCCTCTCCACCAATTTGTGGTATGTCTCTGAGAGTAACAGGGTGTGACAAAGCTGTGCTGTCCGTTGGGTCAATCTCCTGTCCAGCTCTTATTGGATGAGGACATTTTCATTCTCTGGGGTTTGAAAACTAAAGAGACTTGGTTTTAAAGTTTGCTTTGGTTGGGTTTTTTTCCCCTCAATTAATTTGAAGCAGGTTATGAGAACCTTACGTTCGCCAAAGAGGACAGGCACGAGAGACACTGACGTAGCACTGTTGATCACTCAGCCCACTCTGTTAACTTGTATCTGTATATTTTGACCCCCACATTATCAAAAACTCTCAGAAATACTGTCTGGATTTTGTCTTCCAAATGTTCACACACGCACACTAGCATACCTCAAGAAAGGTAGGTAAATTTTCTAAGAAGGAACCTGATCCAAAAGTAAGATAAGGACATGAAGAAACCAGTTATCACCCCCCAAATGTCATTGTGACAGGCTTAGAACCTCTATGCCTTGACCTGGCCAGAGTTCACTCTGAGGAACAGTTGGCTAGAACCGGAGTCGCTTGCCTGGAGATTATAAAGAGCTCTGGGCGCGGAGCTGGTAAGAGAAACGAATCCTGGAGACTTGGTAAGGGAGCCCCAAAACACGGCAGCACCTTCTCCTGGCCAGCTTCTCCCTCCTCTGAAGTCTTGGGAATGGAGCCAAGATGGAGTCTTCACTTCGGTAAAGAGGCTCTGCGTGCTGCTTCTGAACCGGAAGTGGAAGGGTAGTTTTTGTGTAAGAGGAGGAACTTAGTCGTCTCTTCCTTCTTCCTCGGTGCTACCTAGGAGGTGGCTGTCATCTCTTTTGCGGCATCATGGCTGCCCTACGGCTCTGGTGAAGCCCAAGATCTTCAAAAAGAGGACCAAGAGGTTCATCAGGCACCAGTCAGACCAATATGTCAAAATTAAGCGAAACTGGCAGAAACCCAGAGGTATTGACAACACGGTGCGGAGAAGATTCAAAGGCAGGATCCTGATGCCCAGCATTGGTTACAGGAGCAACAAGAAGACCAAGCACATGCTGCCTAGCAGCTTCTGGTCCACAGTGTCAAGGAGCTGGAAGTGCTGCTGATGTGCAACAAATCTTACTGTGCTGAGATTGCTCACAACGTTTCCTCCAAGACCCGAAGAGCCATCGTAGAAAGAGCGGCACAGCTGGCTATCAGAGTCACCAATCCCAACGCCAGGCTGCGCAGCGAAGAAAGTGAGTGGATGGCTGGAGTGCGTGTTTTATTTGTGTTTAAATAAAACCACAAAAACTGCAAAAAGAAAAAAAAAAAAGGTAGAACCTTAAATGAGTGAAAGTTCAGCTCCTGTGTGAATTACGGCTTCACTCCCCAACCCCTGTTGCTTTTCTCTTCCTGCTTCAGAAGCCGGAGTCCAGCAACTTTGGACTTCAATCACAAAAAAATAATTTTCCGCTATATAAAGACCCAGGTAAAGCCTTTTTCATTAATGACCATTTCCAAGGGCCAGTTACTTAGCGGAAGAAGCTCCCTTTTATAGAGCCTCCTTTTTATTTTCCCTTAATTTGACGTGTGTGTTCCTGTGTATACGGGCGCATGTATGTGTGCACACATGTATTCATGTGCATGTGAATGTCAGAGGTCAACCTTGGGTGTCATTTTTCAAGTACCACCCACCTTAGTTTTTGAGACAGCCTCTCACTAATGTGAAGTTTACTAATTCGGCTAGACCAACTGTCCCCTGAGCCCCACGCATTTGCCAGCCTCTGTCTTCCTCACACAAGGATTAAAAGTGTGCTCTAAATCGGGGGAGGGGGGGCGCTCACGTGGGTTCTGGAAGTCAAACATTTGTGCAGCAAGCACTTTGCTATCTGAGCTCTCTCCAGCCCACAGAGCTTCCTTTTTAAAATGCCTGGGAAGTACTGAGGATAAAATCAGAAGACCTGGATTTGCATTCTGGATCCACCACTCATGAATTGCATGGCCTAAACATGACACAGAACCTTCTGGAATGTCTGTGTATCTACAAAATGGAGTGAATACGTCACATTTTTGTCCAGGGTATATCATCAAGCTAGGAAATGTCTATATGCTGTGAGGTACCACGTAAGTGTAAGGTTAGGTGTATTTCACTAGAGCTTCCATCTGTCTATCTTGGACCGAGTCACTATTTCTCTTAAGACCCAAGAGAAATTCAGAGGTGCCATAATACACTATTACTCCTTAAGGGACACTGAATATCACTTAAGACTCTTCCTTAGAAGCAACTAGAAATAGAACTCTTGGTTTCTGTGAACACAGCTCACCACGAATTAAGACATGACATTATATCTCTGTTTTTCTGAGACCTAAGGTCTGAGCTAGATGGCTTGGTGATCTTCCTGTCTGGGACTCATTTGAATATGAACCACACTTAAAGAGCCATCAGCTTGAGTGTTACAAGCAAGGACTTCTTTACCACACATAGGATATTGAGATAATAGGTTCTGGTGGGAAAACCAAGGTAAACACTGCCTGCTGTTTATTTGAATATTTATTCATTTGCTTATTTATTTATTAATTAATTCATTTATTTATTTAAAAACCGTGGAAGGAACTTGGCTAGCAAAGCTTCATCAGTTCCTCTTTCACCTAAAAGATGTGTCTAGACGCTCTTGCCAAATATAATGAAATTCCTCACCAGAATTCTCAGAGGGAGAATAATCATATATTTTAGAAGCATCTGGCCCAGGGAGGTGAATTGTGAAATGCTTTTCAGAGAATTGTCCAGTGGTATCTGGTTTGGATGGAAAGTTAGAGTTATTTTGTTGTTGTTGTTTGGGTTTAGGAAAGTAGGCCTTAGGAAACCGGCGCAGTTCTCCATATTTTCTCTTGTTCATTTCTCCTGTGTGTGGATAAGAAAGCATAGCAGGCTGGGCATCTTTCATACTTCAGGAGAAAAGAGGTTTTCATCAGGGAATGCTTCTGCACAGAATCCCTGCACCAATGGGAGCTTCACAAAAGGCCCTCATCTAATAACCTGAGGTGCGGGCCAGGCATAGTGGCACACGCCACCCAGCACTTGGGAGGCAGAGGCAGGCACATCGCTGTGAGTTTGAGGCCAGCCTGGTCTACAAAGCGAGTCCAGGACAGCTAAGGCTACATAGAGAGACCCTGTCTTGAAAAGCCAAAAAAATTTTTTAATAAAATAAAATAACCTGAGGTACTTATTCATAGTGTGTCTAGACTGGAGGCTTCTACTTGCCTTTCCTCCTGCTTTTCTTTATTTCCCTTAGTAGAAATAAAACGAAGATTTTTTTTTTTTTTAGTACATTGGAATTCTGTACAATTCATCAGATTATACAATAACTCAATTCTGAGAGGTTTAAAAAAAAAAAAATGAAGCCAGGAATTGCCAGCTGCCATAGAGCAAAAAGATCCTGCCACCAAAACCTAGACCTATGTCCAGGCTCTGGTTCCCTCCGGGCTGGGAAACTGCCACAGCCTCTCACTCAGCCTGCCTATGCCCAGCACTTGTCCTGATCTTCCCTGCACAGCCCTGGCCCTAGCCGTATTTTTGGGTGATCAGCTCCTTGGGCTCCTTTCTCTGCTAACAAGTAAGAAAGCAGCCTGACTCAGTCTGATAGCACACACCTTTAACCCAGCTCTCAGGAGGCAGAAGCAGGTGGATCTCTGTGAGTCTGAGGCCAGCCTAACGTATATAATGAATACTGTGCCAGTGAGAGCTGCGTAATAGGACCCTGTCTCAGGAGGAAGAGGAAGAGAAAAGAAAGCAGCTAGGGCAGCTGAATTACAAGAGGTGTGCTTGTAACCCCAGATCTTGGAACAAAGAAATCAGAGGATCATGAGATCAAATCCCCAGCTACATAAGGAGTTGGAGGCTAGCCTGGATTGTATAGCATAACCTTTGTCTTGAAAATTAAAAATATAAGAAGTCAAGAAAGCACTTCTCTAACGTGTTCTCAAAGGTCCTCTATAGCTGGGCATGGCGGTGCACACCTGTAATCCCAGCACTCTGGGATGCAGAGGCAGGCAGATCTCTGTGAGTTAAGGCCAGCCTGTCTCAAAAAAGAAACAAAGAGTCCTGCTCAAACTATGGCACCAGCCAAGGACAATACGTGCAATAAACTTTGAACCCCTACCCAGATCTAGCCAATGGACAGGACATTCTCCACAGTTGAGTGGAGAGTGGGGTCTGACTTTCACATGAACTCTGGTGCCCCATATTTCACCACGTCCCCTGGATGGGGAGACCTGGTGGCACTCAGAGGAAGGATAGCAGGTTACCAAGAAGAAACTTGATACCCTATGAGCATATACAGGGGGAGGAGGTCCCCCTCAGTCACAGTCATAGGGGAGGGAGTAAGGGGAAAATGGGAGGGAGGGAGGAATGGGAGGATACAAGGGATGGGATAACCATTGAGATGTAATATGAATAAATTAATAAAATATTTTTTGAAAAGCAAAGAAGCAAAAAAAAAAAAAGGTCCTTTATAACTATACCCAAACACACCTCTTCTTCCTCCTGCTCACTCACCTCGTCTTCTCTATTGTCCAAACATACTCAGAATAGTATATACTTTTCCAAAGGCATCTGCTTTTTTCCTAAGATACATTCCTGAACTCCCTTCCCCAGGGAAACCCACCTCCTTCTCGGGCATACGACTCCTCCCCTTACTCACACTGGCCTCCCCTGGAATATAACTAACTTTCTGTCGTTTGCATTCAGTCACTGCCAAAATGGTTTTCTCCAATACTGTTACAGACTGAAGGGTGATGTAGCCCCACCTCAGTGCTGAAGCCTAACGTGATGGTGTTCGAAGACTTGGCCTTTAGAAGGTCGTGAGGATTAAACAAGTCATGAAGGTGGGACCCTCCACTGTCTGCTTTAGTTCCATAAGAAGAGGAGACACTCCCCACTAGCACGTACTGAAGAAAGACCCTGCGAGTATACAGAGAGCTAGTGGCCATCTGCTAGGGAAGGAGAGAGGTCTCACCTGGCCATCCTGGCATCCTCTCAATCTCTCAATTGCAGCTTCTAGAACTGTGAGAAAATAAATTTCTGCCATGTAGGCCATTCAGCTCATAGCTCTTTATTACGATAATCAGAGATGGCTAAAATAGTAACTTCGTCTTCTCTTATTTTGCCTCCTATTTTTCCAATAGGGTGACTCACTCACTGTCCTGGAGAGTAGTGGGACTGAAAATACTGAAGCGTCTTCCACATGACTCAGTGACTCAGCTCGCAGAAATCAGCCTCACTCACGTTCAACCCAGGGTTTCTGACCAGTAGAAGACTTTGTGGAAGAATGGCTTTTAAAAATAATTCAAGTGGCCAGGCGTGGTGGCGCACACCTTTAATCCCAGCACTCGGGAGGCAGAGGCAGGCAGATTGCTGTGAGTTCGAGGCCAGCCTGGTCTACAAAGTGAATCCAGGACAGCCAAGGCTACACAGAGAAACCCTGTCTCGAAAAAACAAAACAAAACAAAAATAATAATTCAAGTGCTGGAGAGATGACTCAGAGGTTAAGAGCACTGACTGCTCTTCCAAAGGTCATGAGTTCAATTCCCAGCAACCACATGATGTCTCACAACCATCTATAACGATATCTGGTGCTCTCTTCTGATGTGCAGGCAGAATGCTGTATACATAATAAATAAAAAATAAATCTTTAAAAAAAATAAAATAATTCAAGCTAGCCACTATGGTGTGTGTCTGTAATCTCAGCACTTGGGAGGTAGAAAGAGGATTGTTGCAAGCTTCCGGCCAGCTAGGGCTGCATAGCAAGACCTTGTCCAGGAGTGGGGGGGAGGTGGAGATGATGATGGCGGTGGTGATAATGGTGGTGATGACGGCCAACCTTTGTGGTACAGGCCTAGTTAACCCAGCAGTTCGGAGGGGGAGGCACTAGGGTCATGAGCACGAGTCCAGCCTGAGCTATGTAGAGAGACCCTGTCTCAAAACCAGAGCAAGCAAACAAACGAAAAGACCTGGGCATGTAATTCAGTGGTAGACTACTTGCCTGCCTCTCATGCTCAAGTTCAATGGCAACAGAGAAGCCCTGTCTCAAAAAAACAAAACCAAAAAAAAAAAAAAAAAGTGGTTGAAGGACAGAAAACAACAACAAACCCCCAATGGCCACAGGGAAACCAATGAATGAACAAACTCAAGATGGCTTTTGTGCCTTGAAGATTGTACTCTGACTAGAATAATGTTTCCTAAGAAAAGTAACTGAGAGGCTGAAGGGATAATTCAGCAGTCAAAGAGCATTTGCTGCTCTTGCAAAAAACTCACATTCCATTCCTGGTATCTACATAGTGGCTAACAACAGGCTATCACCCCAGTTCCAGGGTATGCAAGTCTGTCCTCTGGCTTCCCTGGGGCATCAGGCACATATGTAGATATACATGCAGGTAAAACAGCCCTACACATAAAATAAAATAAGAACAACTTTCAAAAAGTATTATTATCATTATTATTATTACTACTACTACTATTATTATTATTATTATTATTATTATTATTATTATTATTATTATTATGCTTGTGTCTTCAGTGTAGGAGTCGAGATTTTCAGTTGATGCTCTCAGTGGCTGAATGTGATTCAGCCTTCCCTCCTGCTGACGATGTTTTTTAACTTAGTTTCTCATCTCTCTGAACTCCTTTGAGCCCGCAGCCTGCCATCCCCACCTCCTGCTCATGTTTCTTTGCAGCATGATGAGCCCTTCGTCTGTTATCATGAAGGCAAACGTCAGCCCCGCCCCTTTCATCTGAGTCGCTGGGTTGTCTCAGGAAGATAAACCGGAATTAGTGAGGTTTAACACACATGTACTTCACAAGCTAAGTTCTTACACCAGTCACTTCACTTTTTACAAAAGCTTTATCATTTTCTCTGCTTGTTTTTTGTTTTTAGAGCATGCACATAACTCTGGAAAAGGAAAAAAAAATTGTTTAAAAAAAAGTTGCGGAGTGCTGCCTTCAGACTCCTCCCCCTTTATCTAAGATGCGATTTGACGGTTTCTCTGAAATGTAACAACACATTCTAGTAACAGCAGATGGATGAGGGAAAGACTGGAGTCCTGGTCCATTCGCTCTCGCTAAAATTGATGCCACACATGGGCTGATTAATAAAGGAAACACATTTCTTTGCCACAGGCTTCTGAAGTCCGAGCATATGGTGCTGACACCCACACGGCATTTATGGAGGGTCTTCCTGCTGGGTCATGGCATGGTGGAGCCTTAATATGGCCAGACAGAGAAAGCACAACAGAGAGCTCTCCTTTATAACTGAATCACTCCAAAGTAACACACCAGCCCTCTAATCCACTAATCTATGAACGGATGAGAAAGAGCGCTAAACCACTTAACTTATCAGCTAAACCATAGACTAATCAGTTCATGACACACTCACCTTTTACAGGTGTCGCCTGATCGCAATGCTTCACAACGGGGGGGGGGGGGGTCAGATTTCAACATCACAGCAGCTGATGGAGATGCGTGTGTGAGATTGTCAGGCCAGTTACTTAACTCAGTGACACTGCTGTGATCTCAGTAGAGCGAAGGATCCCATTGCGTCTTCTATCCTCGAGCAGCTGTTAGTTACCTGTAGAGAGCAAACAGGAATGCCTTCTGTGGTGAAGGAAGCTTCACAGCAAGTGTGTTCTGGAGAGCAGACCACTGCTCCCAGACCTCTGACTGCTTGGGCGTACCTTCCAAGGTCTCCCGCTCTATGCAACGGCTGCCTTCTCGGGTACTTCTGCTCACTGCCCCTGCGATACCTATATTCATTGCATGCCTCACGTAACACCCTGCCTACAGATCTCTTTTACATGTTTTCAGTGATTATACACAGTTTCTATCCTACAAGGAAATCTAACTTCTTCTATGGCAACCGAGGGAAACCAGTGATGTTGTTTGCTTCTCTAGAGACATGGTCTTACTCCATAGGCCCGGCTCCCAATGAATCCTCGTACCTCAGACTCCTGAGTGCTTGATTTCCTTGTATGAGCCACCAGGGATAGATTGGGAGTGTCTTTCTTAAAGTTCTAAGGACACTAGCTTGAAAGTAACCCCGTTACATGAAGGCCAGTGTATAAACAAACAGCACTGAAACCTCATCATAGTGATCTGGTAGTTGGCTCGTTTAGTGTTCCCTTCCAAGGGGCCTCCTACCAAGATGGCCCTCTTCATTGACTGACCACCCAAAGTCCTAATGGTCCATACCATACAACTAGAGATGGTGTTCAATGTTCCAGATGTTTCCCACATGACACACAATCTCCCTCGCTTTCCCCTTTTCCCGCCATCCTCTCTTTCTCCCACGCTGACCTTCCATCTTCTGCCAGGCTGTGTATCTCCACTGTAGGCCATGGCTTCATCACATCACTGGGACAGAAGGAGAACCCCAGAGCTTTCTTACTGAGGTCCAGCAAGCTTCTGGCCTGCAGATTCACTCCACCACACAGTGGCTCCGGCATGAACTCAGGGCCTCCATGACACAACTGTTCCTGGTAACAAAGCCCTGGGGGATGACATACACTTAGCAAACTTCAGTGTGTGCATTTAAATCAAGCTCCTGTGTGTATCCGTGAAGGCAACTCAGAGCAGCAAAGAACAGGAGTCTGAGAAGGAGAATATGAACCGACAGCTAAGAAATACAAAGCAAAGCAAAGAGGCCTTGGCAATCTGTCCTACCTCCTTGAAGATTAAATAGTCCCAGGACTCAGAAAAAGGAAAGGAAAATGGACTCTGTTGTCAGCCATAATGTAGATTTTCTAGCCTCCTTCTGAAAATATCTCAGTGGATCCAGGCCATAGAGGAATAAGATTTGGAGCAAACTCACTGAAGTCAAGAACCCCGAAGGACCTAATGGTGCCAGAGCCCAAAAAGCTTGCTGGGTGGTTATAAACCAGTAACCACCTTGCCCATCCCTGCTATAGACACCCTTGGCTCTGTGACACAGCTTTCTGGTGGCCTCGATGATCCTGCCACCAAACATGCAGCCCAACCCACTTGATCTGAGCCCAGAAATGCCTCAAGAAAAACAAACCTCCGCCCCAGAAAGTAACCGCATAGCTTTGCACTTGGGTTAATTCATCCTTGCGCTTTTGAACTTCTAGCCGAGACCACTTCAATAAAGCCACAGACAGTGTTGCCAGGAAGCCTTTGCTCTTGAGGCCAGAGTCATATACCCCAGCCCTGCAATGCCTAGGGAGACACTGGCTAGAAGAATTCCCTGCATGGCTACTCCAAACCCTATACAGGCATTGTAAGAAGTGTCTCTAGAGCCAGGCGGTGCTGGCCCATGCCTGTAATCCCAGCACTCGGGAGGCAGAGGCAGGCGGATCGCTGTGAGTTCGAGGCCAGCCTGGTCTACAAAGCGAGTCCAGGACAGTCAAGGCTACACAGAGAGACCTTGTCTCAAAAAACCAAAAAAAAAAAAAAAAAAAAAGAAAGAAAAGAAAAGAAACAAGTGTCTCTAGGAACGGTTTGCTCAGTACTCCAAAATGTGCTTTTCCTGGGTCTTATCTACAAGTACCATGCAGGTGTGGGAGAGATTCTTGGAATTAAAAGAACCTGTTCTTCCAGATCTGTGGAGTTTTAAGGCAGCATTTATCTTCCCTATTCCTAGCACTTGGTCAGATCCAAGCCCGTTTTCGCAGCCCCTCCATGGCCTTCTATGGCTAAGTGAAAAAGACAAATCTATTCTAGTCCATCCAGCTTTCAAAACTCACATTCATGTCCAAAGCCCTGACCAGAAGCTCCTCAGGACTTCGAGGTAACACACACAGCAAGGAGGAGCCCTGCCTAACCGGTTGCTGTTGTTCCTTCCCTCGGCCAGCTGTATACACTACCGGTATTCTATAAAACAGGGCTTTCAGTCCCAAATGTATCAAATGAGGGCACAACTGCTCCAAGGCATGGCTGAGGAGAAGGGTTTTTATTGTAGATACGAGGAAGAACACAGCCAGAGGCAGCTGAAAGGCTCCAGAGCAGGGAGAGAAAATAGTAGACTACACATGGCCAGTACACTGAACAGGACCATGAGAGGACAGAGGGTGAGAGAGGAGGACCAAGAAAAAGGGGCAAGAAATAGGGGCAAGAGAGAGCAGGGGGTACCAAGAAGACCTGGCTAAAATGGCAGGGCTATAAAGGAACACAACGCCAGGGGAAGGGAAGACCATGAACTACAGAAATTTAGGGGAGGGGGAGGGGCAAGAAGAGCTGAGAGAGCTGCTGGTACTGAGAGAGCCTGAAAGCCAACAGGCACCACAGTTAGCTCTCTGTCCCAAGTTTCCTTTGGGCCTGATAAGCACCTGGGAAGTTCAAGTCTCCCTGCGCTCGTTAGTTTTCTGTCAACTTGGCACAAGCTAGTGTCATCTCGGAAGAGGAAATCCCAACCAGAAAAAAATACCTCCATAAGATTTCCAGTAGAAGCCGGGCGTGGTGGCGCACGCCTTTAATCCCAGCACTCGGGAGGCAGAGGCAGGCGGATCACTGTGAGTTCGAGGCCAGCCTGGTCTACAAAGCGAGTCCAGGACAGTCAAGGCTACACAGAGAAACCCTGTCTCGGGGGAAAAAAAAAAAAAGATTTCCAGTAGAATATTTCTTAACTATATAAGAAATTAATTCCTTTGTTTTTCGAGACAGGGTTTCTCTGTGTAGCCTTGGCTGTCCTGGACTCACTTTGTAGACCAGGCTGGCCTCAACCTCACAGCCATCTGCCTGTCTCTGCCTCTCAGAGTGCCAGGATTACAGGCTAAGAAATTAATTCTTACTTAAAATTAATGTGAGAGTGTCCACCTCGGGCCAGGTGGTCCTGGGTGGTATAAGAAGGCAAGTTAAGGAAGCCAGTAAGCAGCTCCCTCCATGGCTTCTGCCTCGGTTCCCATCTCAAGTTCCTGCCCTGTTCCTTCATGACAAACCCTTTCTTCCCCAAGCTGCTTTTGGTCACAGTGTTTACCACAGCAATAAAAAACACACTAGGACCCTCCCCTTGCTTCATCCATAATTTCCATGAAGAACTTATGCTGGTCTCCTTATTAAGAAAAGCTTTGGAGACATTACCCTTGCAGAGAGGTTAAAATCGAGGTTTCTAAAACCAGCAATATGGTATGTTGCTAGGCAGCAGGAGCTGCGTGCAGGCTGGCTAGTTGTCTGCAGGGACCTGGGCCGGGGTCATCTGTGGATCGGTTCTTGTTAGGGAGTCCGTGAATCAAAGGGAGGGCTCTCTAAGAGCAATAGCAGACCCAGTACCTCCTAACGGGAAATGTGTGACATGCCTGGGCCTGGTCTCCCCTGATTTCCCTCTTGCCAACCCTCTAAAATGAGAGCTTGGATATGGAGGAGCTCAGGGTGCTGAGCATTGTAATAGAAAAAGACCAAGCTAGCTACAGTGAGGGAACTTGACATCAGTGAACCCAGGCAGAGCCATAAGAACTTAAAATAGAAACCATCTCTCCAAACCAATGAAACCTCCTCATCAGGACCACCTCGCCTTCTCAGGAGTGAGTATGACTATTAAAAAGCATGAATTTAAGCACCACATCTGGCGTAGGGGGAGCATGGAGGCTGGGAAGATTTCATGCAGACACACCTTCCTTTTCCCTGGAGGGAAGCTGAGATTCAGCTGTGAGCCTGCCTGCCAGGTGGAACTGGTGCCCAGATCTGTTTCCCTTACCCCTGGGACTCAAAGTTCATAAATGCCTTGTTCAGGGCTACACAAGAACCCCAGGATCATTCGGGTAAGGGCAAGCTCATGGCCTTTGAGAATTGCAACCAACTGAAGTTTTTCCCAGTAGCTCATGAGCAGTGCCCAGAGCTCATACCCTCATTTCTCCTTTGGTTGTTTAATTGTAAACATGTTTGGCTTTATTCTGTCTCTTCCTACCCACTGGATATGGCTCCTCTGTCAGGAAGGCATTCAATCAATCCTCACCATATGAAAAGAATAAATCCAGGTTTCCACATCTCTATCCATCCCGTTCACTGCCATTTGCTTAATGCTGCAACTCTTTGCAAAGGGGAACAGAGAGACCAATTTCACTTTTTGTTTGTTTCTGTTGTTGCTTTTGTTTTGTTTTGTTTTGTTTTGTTTTTCCCAAGGCAGGGTTTCTCTGGGTAGCCCTGGCTACCCTAGACTTGCTTTGTAGACTAGGCTGGCCTCAAACTCACAGAGATCTGCCTGCCTCTGCCTTCTGAGGGCTTGGACTAAAGGTATGTGCTGCCACCACCCACCACTGCACACTTGTAAATATTTATTTATTATAAGTTATTTATTTATTATAAGTTATTACATCCCAATTGTTACCCCCTCACTTGTATCTTTCCATTCCCACCTTCCTCCCTCCCCTGCCCTATTCCCCTCCCCTAGCCCTCTGACAGGGAGAACCCTCTTCCCCCACCTCCCACCACTGCACGTGTTTAATCTTCTGTTATTCTCACCATGGCTGAAGCCAACTGTCAAGGCAGTCATGGATCTGGTCACTCGTCTTTCTTCTTGGCCTTCTGTTGTTCTACTGGCCACTCCTCCCCTGAACTGTCTTCTCTCTGTTTCCTACAGCCTCCATTTTTTTTTTCCCTGATTTTTCTGTACTGCTCTGGTTCATTCTGCTTTGTGACCTGTGCACACACTGGTCTCTCACTTAAAATCTATCCTCTCCTGGACCAAAGGATCACTGTAGTACCCATCCCTCAGGTGGGGAAGGAAACTTCACACTTCCACACCTATTTCTGGGCCTCCCTCTCCATATTCATTTTACAAAGGTTTACAAATTCTGCTTGAGAAGAAGAAGCTGAGGCAGGAGAATTGCTGTGAATTCAAGATCAGCCTGGAACACATAGTGAATTCTATGCTACTGGATAATGAATTCTAGGCCCTGCTCTTAAAAATCCAAAAATAGCCACAGGGTAGTGCATGCCTGTAATCCCAGCACTTAGGAGGCAGAAGCAGGCAGCTCTCTGTGAGTTCGAGGACAGCCTGGTCTACAGAGCCAGTTCCAGGAGGTTACACAGAGGAACCCTGTCTTGAGAAATCAAAAAGTAAATAAAATAAAACTGCAAATATAACCATATTAAGACAAAAGTAAAAGCATGTAAATCATCCTGGGAAGGTGGTTTCAGGGCTCCTCCTGGGACACCATCATCCTCTGGTGCTTGTTTCTTATATAAAATGAAATTCCCTTATAACTAGCACATACCCTCTTGTGTTATTTAAACCATCTCTAGATTATTGTGATGATTAATGTGGATCTCAACACAGGCCAGAGTTGCTAAGGAGACAAGCCTCTGGGCATGTAGGTGAGAGTTTCTAAATAAGGTTAATTGAGGTGGGAACACCCTCCAGCAAGGCGCACAGCACCACGCCATGGGCTGTGACCCCAGGCTGCATACCAAGCAGAAGGCTAGCCGAGCAGCAGTGTTCATCTCTCTCTCTCTCTGCTTTCTGACGGCAGATGTGATATGACAAGCTGCCTCAAGCTCCTACCAAGTGAGGGACTGTCCCCTCAAACTGTGACAAAGTAAATCCTGCTCCTTTACTTTGCTTTTGACACAGATTCTATCACAACAACAGAGAGGTGACTATATAGTTATTTACCCCAATACAATGTAAACTTTGTGAGAGCAGTTGTTATACTGTGTTGCTTAGAGAAAATGGCAAGGGAAAAAAAAAATCTACCCGCCAAGTACAGATACAGATGTCACAAGCTTTAACTCCACGGCACTGTCCACTATCAGTTGAGTTGGCGGATGGGATGCACAGACTGCAGGCATGGAGGGCCAACTACAGTCCCGATTGGCTGTGAATTTAGGCCTGAACTTCCTGGGTTAGGTTCAAGCCTCTTTAGAAAGGAAATGTGCTGCTTCCAACTTCTAAGGCCTCTTAAGGTCTGTGCAATGGCCTGGCACCCCACTTCTCCCCCACTGTCTTTGCTCTTTAACTCTGTTTCATGAGAGTCACAGAGAAGTTATTTATACTTCATGGTCAAATATCCCCTCTAGTCAGGTGTCTTAGTGCCACCAGCACCTTCCTCTCTGATCAACCTTGGAATGTCTTGGAATTTGCTTGAATGTCTTGAAAAGCTTGGAATGTCAGGGGCTGATATGTGTGCACGTGTGTGCGGAGGCCACAAGACAATCTTGGTGCTCTCTGCCTTGTTTCTTTGCGGCAGGGTCTCTCACTGGCCAAGCAGGCTTAGCTAGCTGGCAAGCAAGCCCCACGGCTCCTCCTGCCTGTCTCTGCCTCTCCAGTGGTGGGATTACAAACACACACGCACATCAACATACCTGGCAATTTTACATGGGTTCTGAGGAGCCATCACAAGCTCTCTGTTGACAGGGTTGTCTCCTCAGCTACAGTCTTTGTTTTTCTAGCATGGTAACCGATACCCCATACAAGCTCCACAAAAGATAATGACGACCACGGAAATAACGCTTGGGTTAGTGAGTGTAAATTGCTGTTTCCAGGACTTTCTGGAAGGAAAGAAGGTGAGAGATGGGAGGATGCCCAAGCAGAGAAGATGATAAGATACTTAGATTAGGGAATCATCCACTGAATTTAAGTGACAGGATCTGGCGAAACACTGGCTTGATGGCCTTGGGTGTTCCAGAGAGGTTAGAAGTTAGAGCAGGCAAACCACAGAGCCTGTGACAACCTCTACTTCTAAACTAAAAGGTAACAGATGAATGATCAAAACAACAGCCACTTCAGGCCCTTTGTCAAGTAACAGTTTCACGGAGTCGATGGATTTAGGGTTGTGAAGAAAGGAGCAAAACCCCCTGAAGATGAGAAAGCTTTTTCCCTGTCAGATTCAACAGTGTGCTTAGAGCGCCATCTCGTGGCGGTATACAGCATGAGCAAGGACTCTAATGACTCATCCCAGCCTCCTTCCAAAGCAACAAGAGCAACAACAACCTCTTGCCAAAAGAAAACCCGAAACAACCCTGAATAATAAAGAATACTAATGGGGATTTTACTCTCCGCAATTTCAAGTTGTACTAACAAGCTATAGTAATAAAAATAGCATTGTAAGAACACAAAAGCAGACATGCTGATCCATGGGATCAAATTTAAGACCCAAACATAAATCCACACATCTACACATGGGAAAAAAAAAACACAGCATCTTTAAAAAATGGTGCTGGTCACACTGTACGGCTGCATGTAGAAGAATGCAAATAGATTCATGCTTATCACCTTGCGCAAAACTCAACTCCAAATGAATCAAAGACCTCAACATACAACCAGATACACTGGACTTGTCAGGAGAGAAAGCAGAGGATAGCCTTGAACTCCTTGGATAAATAAACTATGATACTGTTTTTTTTTTTTTTTTTTTAATCATGAAATTTTCAGGTAAATGGATGCACAACCCCATTCCAAACCCAGAAGCTATCTCTAATTTATGACCACTTATAAATAAAAATAAAAACTTAGTTTCCTCCAAGGGAGACTCACTGGCAAAATAAACCTCTCTTAAGGGTAGGCCACATGGCCAGCAGTAGACAGATGATACAAAGCAGATCAAAGGCACCTTTGGGTATTCCTTATCCCATTATGCTTAGGGCTTTTCCTTCTTCTTTCTTTTTTTTTTTAATTTTATCCTAGTTTAGTTCTCTCTCTCTCTCTCTCTCTCTCTCTCTCTCTCTCTCTCTCTCTCTCTCTCCTTTGCATACGTATTCTGTCTTCCTGATTAATGGAATTTTTTGTTGTTTTATTTTAAGACAGGGTTTCTGTGTGTAGCTCTGGCTGGCCTGGAACTCATGTAGACCAGGCTGGCCTCAAACTCAGAGATCTGCCTATCTTTGCCTCCCCAATGCTGGGATTAATGGCGTATGCCACCACAGCTGGCCAGTTTAGTGCGTTATGAGACTCCTGAGTAGTAGATCTGTTTCTTGTCCCATTTCTTGGGCTCTTTTCCTTTTATTTCTTTGTCCTGTCCTATTCTGATGCGTTAGTTTTTGTTTTATCTTATTATATTTTATTATTATCCCTTAAAAGCCTCATTGTTTTCTAATGAGCAACAGAAAGAGAGTAGATCTCGCTGGGACTGGGAGGAATAGAGGCAGAGAACCATAACCAGGATATAATATGTGAGAAAATAATCTATAAAATGATCAATAAAAGGAAGATAATCAACAAGAGAGAAAAGGAAAAAATTAATTAATTAAAACTAAAAGCAAAATTTTATACTTCTCTGATATTTCTTAATCTCTCATCCTCTACATGTGTGTGTGCATGTATGTGTGCATGTGTGTGTGTGTGTGTGTGTTTCTTTTTCTGTTGCTACTATAAAAATTCTATAAACTTAATGGCTTAAAATTAAAAATTAGCCAGGCCTGTACAAGGTCAGGATCATTGTCCTCTCCCTTTTTCTCACTGCAGTGTCTCTGGAGGTAAAAGCTTGTGTGGAGCTGTCGTCATCCCCACAGTAGCAATGCCTGGATTCTTCTGAACTCATCCTAAAGGACCTACCTAGA